>NW_015745854.1:0-425 GCF_001515625.1 Sinocyclocheilus rhinocerous
TTCAGGGCTGCTTCTGACATCACTGAGTAGTCAACATTACCGCCTCACACACACAAGACATGCTGCATATGAAATGAGACGATGCCTCAACACACACACACACACACACACACACACACACACACATAAAGTGTGGGTTGTGGGGTTTTATATCCAACCGTATGCCAAAGTAACTCATATGTCTTTTTTTAAAACAAGAAAATCACATGTTATTCATTTTTCACAGTATTTTTTTGTGTGTGATTCACACCGGTTGGGAAAAAAATAAATCACACACAGGGGCACATACTTTCCCAGAAAACCTGCCCTGTCGCGTCACTGGTGCACGCGGCGATACCCAACACTGTTATTTCACTAGCTTAAACTTTTCTCAAGAACATTAATATTATCATTTAAAAGCCAAATGTGAAAACAGCCGAGGAGAC
>NW_015745855.1:0-429 GCF_001515625.1 Sinocyclocheilus rhinocerous
TCCCTGCCGGTACGAGATTCGAACCCGCAACCTTTGGGTTACGAGACTGACTCTCTAACCATTAGGCCACGACTTTCCCTTGATTAGTTAAGCGACCAACAGCAGTGCTCCGTAGACTATGGTTTGTGTAAATGTTAGAGATACCTTCCACCTGAAAAAGGAATTTCAAACATGCAATTTAGATTTGGAAATTATTATAACCACGAAATAAATAAATTAATAGGCTGGAAAACGATGTAATTAATCAAATGTGTTAGCTACCTCTTCGCAAATATTTTTTTAGCATATTGCTGAGGTAGTTGATCCCCATCGGCTCCCTGGTGAACCACACGTCGGTGTCCTCGAGATTTAACAGAGGAATGCGTCTCGGATGCAGATAGAATGCTCCGGCATCTTCTGGACACTTTGAGAGGTATTTTTTAAAGCTGT
>NW_015745856.1:0-429 GCF_001515625.1 Sinocyclocheilus rhinocerous
AAAATATTTAGTTTCTATTATTTTAAATTATTGTTTTTCCACGTTGTGTTTTTTAATGGTTTGTTATGTTCACTATAGACGTGTATTTTTAGATGTAGTATTTATTTAAATCATGTTTTATTATCTATTTAATTATTTTAATCATTTTATGTAGTTTATTCATATTTTATTTATTTTAACATTTTTACACTGTCTTTAACTAAACATTTTCACAGACCCTTTTTCATCCCCTTTAATGTGGTATTATTGTATAAATGTAGAAGAAAATTTTGCAAATTTTCGTTTCATTATTTAAAAAAAAAAACAATAAACCACAGTCTGTGTTTGAAATACTTTATTCAAAGACCTACAGATTAGTTGATTAGCAGAGAACATAAATATATAAGCAAAGGTGTTATACATAACATTAGTAGCCATAATTATTATTAA
>NW_015745857.1:0-429 GCF_001515625.1 Sinocyclocheilus rhinocerous
ACTTTTCAGTACACCACATTAAGTATGCCACTTAGTACTGTAAGATTTTGAATTTTAAAGTGCAAATTAACACCTGACCACTCTCGTGGGTTTGCTACTGTTACAATTAAAAATCGTAGAAGGGTAAAAGCATGCCAGGCAGACACTGGCATGATGTAAGCAACACAGCCACAACAAATAAAACTGATAATGGGTGTGTTAGATTTATAGTGTGCGGATAATCAAGTATTGATATTTATCAATCGTATTGGCGGCATAGAGGGGCCCCCATGTAAAATTCTGCTCAGGGCCCCATAAAGGCTTGGGCCGGCCCTGCAGCAGCGGTTAAAATGGCCCTCACTAACCAGCTAAACCTCAACCGCTTGACAAGAACAATGAGTTCAGCAGGCTCACTTCAGCCTCAGTGATGCAATAGAGATGTATGGAAGT
>NW_015745858.1:0-429 GCF_001515625.1 Sinocyclocheilus rhinocerous
CTGATACGAGGCCATAGTAATGAGGCTGAAGTCCAGGAAAGCCAAATATGACAAAATCCTTCACAGAACTAATGTTTCCCACTGACATGGCCTGTTACACAGATGACGCCGTTCCTCCAGGGACAGTGACACAATTACCAAGTTCCTAATCTCTAAAATGTCATTCTTAATCAAAAATTTAAAAAATTAGATGATTTGATGCCCTTCCTGATTTTCCTGCTATAGTTTTTTACCAACTGACCCTGACAGTTTGATGAGCATTACAGTAGCAAATCCAGCAGTAACTGTTAATGTGAATGAGGACGTCAAATAGGCTACACCTCTTAAAGAAATGGTTCACCCAAATTATAATTCTTTCATCATTTACTCACCCTCATGGCAATCCAAACCTATGATATAATTTTTAACATGGAGTACAAAAAAAAAATT
>NW_015745859.1:0-428 GCF_001515625.1 Sinocyclocheilus rhinocerous
TTGACCCTTATGACTGGTTTTGTGCTCCAGGGTCACATATATTGTGTGCTATAGTATTTTAATGACAATTTTCACAAATTCTCGTTATTGTAAAACAAGAACAAGAACAACAAATAATAATAATAAAGAAAGAAATACAGAAAATTAAAAAGTGTATATTATTATGCTGATTAAATTAAAACTAATTATAATTACAGTCATTTAAGAATCACCACAATAATGAAAATAAGAAAAAATGCTTATGAACTCAGATGTAAAATGTCCAGACACACCAAAATAATAAACATTTGTGAGGGAAATGTGATTAATTGTCATGAAAATAATGACGAAATGTTAAGATCATTTTTAGGTAAATATCTTAAATATTTTGTTTTGTAAGACAACTTTAGATTTTGGGGTGAAACATGAGAAAACCTGCATTTACTTGC
>NW_015745860.1:0-429 GCF_001515625.1 Sinocyclocheilus rhinocerous
AATTACATTTTTATATTTTTTTATTCAGTGATTTGTGAGTGTATATTTTGCAAATTAAGAACTAACTTGCAATTTTTTTTCTCAGAATTGTGAAATAAAGTCACAATTACTGTAATTACTGTTGTATTACTGTTGTTTTATGATACTTTAATGTTGCTTTTATGTATTTTGAGCTTTACAGCTCCTGTTGACTATATATTCACACAAAATTTCACAATTTTTCACAATACTTTAATGTATGCACATCAATGAGCCACAATGTCTGATTGAAAACATGCAAGCAGTTAGTGAACGAGACCCTTTTTCTTCAAAAAGGTAAAAATGTAGTTATGGTTGCTAATTTTTATTTCTATTCAACAGGTGATTAATGAGTATTTTGGCTGATAGATCTAATAAGTGATCACCATTTCACACATACTGTATATACAA
>NW_015745861.1:0-426 GCF_001515625.1 Sinocyclocheilus rhinocerous
AAAGTAATTCTCATTTTGCACCTCCTGGTCATGTATTTTTATGCTCAGATTTTTTCCCATTAGGAAACTGCCCCAGTAATGATACAGTGCATTATTATTTCAGCTATTGCTGTTGCAGAATTAACTGCGGTCTGTATGAAATATGTAGCATGGACACGACACATCTCCAAAGTGTAATCATACTTTCTACTGCCTGATTACCTCTAGCTCTGCTCATTCCAGTCATTTTCATAAACCTGAGCTTTATGTATAATTATTTGTGCATGTGTGTATTTTAGTGATAAAGTGTGTGTATGTGTGTGTGTGCGTGCGTGCATGCGTGCGTGTGTGTGTGTGTACGCATTATATATATATATATATATATATATATATATATACTCAATAGACAGACAGACAGATAGACAGACAGATAGACAGATAGATAGA
>NW_015745862.1:0-428 GCF_001515625.1 Sinocyclocheilus rhinocerous
AATTTAAGGGGGTCTGAATACTTTCCGTACCCACTGTATAATTGTTTTTGGCTGCACTTCCAGAAGTTGCACAGATAAGAATTCTCACCCTCCACCCCTCCACAGGATTTCAGCATGACTGCACTCTCCAAAGCTATGTGTCAAATACCAAAGCCAATGAGTAAGTGTTCATGCAAGGAGGGTGTGATAAACAGGATTCATGAGAAGTTGCTAAATTTCTTTTACAGAAGGCAGAATTTCACAACATTTAATAAAATGTAGCTTTTCACAAAGTGTCAAAGCATTCATCATTGAATTTGCCCTTCGTTTCCAGGTTTAACAATTATATAAAAACGTGGTTGCAAAATGAATGCAGCTGCAGCATAGTTTCAAAGTACTTATTTAAGCCATATACAGGTGCATCTCAATAAATTAGAATGTCGTGGAAA
>NW_015745863.1:0-429 GCF_001515625.1 Sinocyclocheilus rhinocerous
AAATAAATAAATATATACATACATACATACATACATACATACATACATATTAACGACTTAAATTGTTTAAAAAACATTAAAATCCCCCAAATAATATGAATTTATACATTTACACAGTATATATTTATTGTTCCATCAGATTTTGCAAATGTCACCACTGTGCACATCTTCATACAGAACACTATTAAAGACAATAATATCAACATCCAGTGCTCACACTGAGGGTTAGCAAAGATGTATAAAGCACACTGAATGAACAGACTATCAAATAATGAGAAAAAATAGCATTCATAGACGCCTGAAAATTCATTAAATGAAAATAAATTCTGTAACATCGAGAAGTGATTGTCATAAACAGCATAACACCAAATCTTTAGCTGCAGGTTTTTTAGAAACCCTGCACTGAAAATAAACCCTTCATCAACACTT
>NW_015745864.1:0-429 GCF_001515625.1 Sinocyclocheilus rhinocerous
AAGTTTGACTTCACTTAGTTCTCTGTTATTTCATCTTGACCTGACTTCTCAAGCAACATAAGCATATGACTTTAAAACACATTTTAAAAATACTTCTGTTGCAATGTCATGGAAAATACATTTACAAAATCTCAGCGAGTCATTTAAAACCTGCAGTGTCATGACTGCTTACACTGAGCTGTTTATTTCGTTGGGATGTTGTGTTGTACAATAAACCAGCTGGAGTATAGGCAGGGCAGGTTTAACCTGTAACTATGGAAACTGCGAGAGTGGTGTGTTTGCAAAGGTGTTTGCTTGTATGGGGTCGGTGAGAGTCGGTTCTGTCCTATTGCCATGTTGTCAATACTCTGCTGTCAGTTGGGAGCTCTAAATCCATTCATTAGTTTCACTCTGTGATTTCCCTCCAAACCTCAGCTACCTACATACACA
>NW_015745865.1:0-429 GCF_001515625.1 Sinocyclocheilus rhinocerous
GCTTAACAGCACCATTACAGTCACTGAATCTTCTATCTTGGCATCATCAGTCCCTCGGGATTATGGGTGAGAGTCAAAGTTGTATCACATTTTATAATGACTAAAGTTTTGTGTGACTTTAATTACTTGCAGAATGTTTGTCATGTAAAATATAGCACCGTTTTCTTTTTTCAACTAAATTCATACAGCCTTCAAAATATCTATTCAATATCCTACCTGTACTTTGGAGCCCTGTCAACTAGTGCAGTCGTGCTGGTAGGTGTGGTGGTTAGTTACATTACAGGTGAGAGAAATAATTAAAGACAATAATTAAAAGGAATGAAAATGTCGACAGATGTTACACTTTACCTTCAAATGACAATGTGTCGTATTACTACAGCACCCACCAAGAAGGATTCTATCAGTCCTGGTTTGTTACGATGGAACTTG
>NW_015745866.1:0-429 GCF_001515625.1 Sinocyclocheilus rhinocerous
ACAAAATCAAGACTTTGTGAAAGAGCATAATAGGACCCCTTTAACTTATATTAATATTTTTTATATATTTGTGTAGGTGTCTGGACTGTCAAAATGGCTTGGTGAAAGTCTGGCCCCACTGCAGAGCATCCCACCCTTCGCCATCTCTCTGATCCTGTGTTTCCTGGTGGGAACATTCACAGAATGCTCCAGCAACACAGCCACCACCACGCTGTTCCTGCCCATTCTAGCCTCTATGGTGAGTACACGGCATACAGAGAACATATTTAGCACAGCCTGAATTAGCCTAAAGATATCTACCGCATGTATTCTATGTTGCTGCGTTTTTCAAAAATATAACTTGCTAACAAGTATGGAAGTGCTAATAATATGCCGTCTCTATTTGCAGGCCACAACCATCGGGCTCCATCCTCTCTACGTGATGCTGCC
>NW_015745867.1:0-429 GCF_001515625.1 Sinocyclocheilus rhinocerous
CATCAGGTGGGTTTCTTCCTACTTCCTCGAGATTCATCTTGATGCTACAGAGATTTAAGAAAATTTAAGAAGTCCAGGAATAAATCAGTCTTGACTCAGTCTGGTGTTATTATGTCTTCACCTTTAACCAAGTGTCTTTTCTTCAGGGAAATGTAATGGGTCCTTCTGAAAAAAAATCTAAATATGTGTCATAATTCTGCTTAGCTTCAGGACTTTAGTTTATCCAGTAGAGACAGGAAGATATACAGTACTTCTGCTGCTCTGCATGATTTTATGTCAGATCTGTTACACACACAACAAACACACACAGATAGACACACATGCAAAACAGAAAAATTGATTTTATAATGTACTTTATAAATTATTTAACATTTAATTATTATTATAATTATTATTAAAGGGGTCATATGATGCGATTTCAATTTTTCC
>NW_015745868.1:0-429 GCF_001515625.1 Sinocyclocheilus rhinocerous
AAGGTCAATTTAATATTTTTTAAGACTGAGCAAAGAAAATGTAAGGAATACATTGAAATGAACTCAATATATCAATATGGTCTGTAACACAACTTTCCTACAGATCTCCATTAGTTTTTCATTCATTTGACAAAAAATAAAAGAAACAATCTCAGGTTTGAATACCTCTGCTTACAAACACTAGAATATGGAAATAACTTGTATGATCACGCTGCAAAAGTACTGCTCTTAGTGTTTTTGTTTGGTTTTTTTAGTGCAAATGTCTAAAGATTCTTAAATCAAGATGACGGAAGATAAGACACACGCACACTAAATCACACAGACACACACACACACAGACACACACAAACAAACAGACACACACAAACAAACACAGACACACACAAACAAACACAGACACACACACACACACACAGACAGACACACACA
>NW_015745869.1:0-429 GCF_001515625.1 Sinocyclocheilus rhinocerous
ACACACTCACTTGGGCGACTCGTAGAGAGGAACGGTTCGGATGTGGAGCTTCTGGATCTCATCGATAGTGCCGATGGTCAGAGTGCTGTTGTTGGCCAGAGCCAGACTGTGACAGAAGGAAGAGGAAATCAAAGTCACCGCTCCATCTTTCACTACAGATGTGTTCGCTGATAAGAACAGGCCTGATCTTTCTCGTGTCCTACCTGTCGGGGTATCCCTCAGAGTTGAGTGGGCACATGTAGTTGACCTCCTTCAGGTTGACGTTAGAGAAGACCAGTTTGTGGTTGCTGGAGTAGATGACGGTGGGCCGGTCGGAGCAGGCGAACACATTAGATGTGGAGAGCGAGCGGAAGGTGCGCAGAACCGTGGGCTGAGTGCCCAGAGTCACCTTCTTACGCTCACTCAAAACCCCTGCACAGAACGACACAC
>NW_015745870.1:0-429 GCF_001515625.1 Sinocyclocheilus rhinocerous
CCTACAATGTATTTATACATACATGCAGCATATAATACACAACTTAGATTTAAAATAAATAAATAAATGTGTGCATTTGTTATGAATTTTTGAAATATTCAAATCTATATAACTTCCTGGTCATGTGCCCCGATGATGTCACACCATTTGTAATATCTTCACACACACATGACACACATCTTACACGACTTGGATTTTGGAAATGTTACTCCGAGCAGAATCGGTAATTGAAGATTTCTTTTCCTGCGTTCTTCTGTATTATTACCCTTCAGAAACCGGTTTGAGTAGAAAAATACCAGTTAATAACATTTATATTTTTAAAACTTTTTCTGTGCAAATAATAATAATAATTATTATTACACACACAAAAAAACACACACACAAAGAGTCTTGATCTGGTACTTGCGCTTAGTCATAGCCAATACAGCA
>NW_015745871.1:0-429 GCF_001515625.1 Sinocyclocheilus rhinocerous
GTAATGAGAGGGAAGAAGGCAAACAGAAGGAGGGGGAGGGAGGAAAAGAGGAAGGGGAGGAAGCAGAAAAGATGCCACACAGGGAATACCACCATATCTGTGCACCAGTGACATGGTGAGAAATGAATGTGTTAATAAATATCTGCGGTTAAATTAAATACATAATTCTGTGAAGAATCATTCATATTAAACCCCTTGATGTACACACACAATTATGTAAGGTATAATGTACAGACAGCTGGTTATTATTGTAAAATAAAAATGGATTATCACCCTAAAGGGCATTTATTAATACTGCCTTTTACACAGCTCCTTAACAAATAAATAAAAAATGTACATGATATACTTACTGAAATATGATTTAAAGGGTATATGTAAATATGATTCACTTTTTCAACTTTAGTTAGTCTGTAATGTTGCTGTTTGAGC
>NW_015745872.1:0-429 GCF_001515625.1 Sinocyclocheilus rhinocerous
GTGAAGAGTTCACTACGACTTACATAAAACATACAAAGATTCTTTTCAGACTGACTCCACTGAGAGTCACGTTGATACAGAAGAACATCATTCTCAGTGTAGAAACTACAGATGAAATCAGCGCTGACTGAAAGTGGTATTTCACATGATATAAAGAGCTGGACATCATCATCACTAACACTGATGAAGGGTTTCGGAAGTGAATCTGTTTGAAGACAAATTATCCAGTTATTAAAAACACTACCATAACAGTTTTCAAATCACAAGCAGTGAAATGTTTACAGGCACATATTTTGGGTTCTAAAAACCCAAATAAGACAACTGCTGATTATATACAAAATATTCTACAACAAAATGAATATGTCAGATAGGTTCACATGTAGCCTACTGATCAACATGTTGAAATATTTTAGACAATGACACTTTGTT
>NW_015745873.1:0-429 GCF_001515625.1 Sinocyclocheilus rhinocerous
ATAATATAAATGTGTATCTTTTTTTACTGGATAACGTACAGGTGGACGTATCACTGGATTTAAATGAACACAATCACTGTGGTCTTGTATCATCTTGATATGGTTTATTTTGCAATAATGATTGGTTGACTTCATTTTTCCAATAATTACATGGCTACTTTCAAAATAAATAAATTAATGCAGATAATACTACCGTTAAAAAGTTTAGGATTGGTAAGATTATTAAAGTTTTTTAAGTAAAGTTTTCTAAGTCTCTTATGTGCACCAAGGCTTCATGTATTTAATAAAAAATGCAGTAAAGCAGTAATAATGTGTAATATTATTACTACATACAATTTTCTTTTATTGTATTTTAGAATGTGATTTATACATGTGGTGGCTTAATTTAAGCTGAATTTTCAGCAGCCATTACTCCAGTCTTCAGTGTCA
>NW_015745874.1:0-429 GCF_001515625.1 Sinocyclocheilus rhinocerous
ACCAGAAAGTGAAAACAGCAAAGAAAAAGAGTAAATCTGAGCTGAGTGTTGGAGGAAACCCAAGAGAGAATGCAGGGAAGAAATAAACTTCCTATTTCATCAGGCATGTAGGTGGTGTGACTAACAAGAATAATTTTCTATAGTGGAAGTTTTTAATGTGCATACTAATAATTCAACGATTAGTTCACCTGGAAAAAACAAAACAAAAAACCCTCATGCTGTTTTAAACCAAAGTAAAAATTGTGAGGAATCTTCACATACATATAGCCTTTGTTTTATCATATTTTATTTTCATGCAATTTTAAGTGAGCCCCAGAGAAATGCTCAGATACATAATCATTATGGATAACAATCAGTGTTTATAAAATGTAGCATTGCTCTGGAAATAGTTTGTATAACTTAATATTATTTCATATTTGCATTATATTG
>NW_015745875.1:0-429 GCF_001515625.1 Sinocyclocheilus rhinocerous
ATCCAACAGCCCCTGTTTTACAAAGGATGTCATTTTCTGAATCTATTATTACACAAGGTTTCCAGAATATGCTATGTTACACGTTTTGTATTTTGTTGTTGGTGTTTTCTCCACATAGCTGCGTACCGCTGGTTTGGCCTGGATAGACCTGACCGTATGTGTCCTGTGCTGCTTTTCCAGGTCAATCACTCGTAGGCTACCTCGGTCTCATTGCTAAAACAAAAAATGCAAATCATTCAGAAGCGAGCGCTTCCCTGATCTCTGTATGGTTCTTTTTTACCATGTTTTTATTTTCTCCCGATCTCTCCGAGGCTGTGATCCACGAGCCTCTAGAGGCCTACTCGACAAACGCTCTTCCACTCAACACATCTCACACATCCCTGTTCACCAGTGGCACGGAAAGGGGGTTCTTTAACAAAGCATTATACA
>NW_015745876.1:0-429 GCF_001515625.1 Sinocyclocheilus rhinocerous
ACACAGTACACATACATATATTATGTAAACAAAAACTTTTATTTAAAAAGTGATTTAGGGATTAATCGCAAATAATCGCTTGACAGCACTACTATGATGTGAAACAACTAAAAGTAACCTAAAAAAATTTACTAAAAATGTTATGTTTAACTGTATGTGACCATTAACTGTTGTCAGAGAGCCATGGACATACAAATTTGTTGTTAAATGATATATTTAACTTAAGATATTAACTTACAATCTAAGGGGCACTTAAAAATAATTATTTTAGCTCAAAGGGGTTTGGCTGATGAGAACGTCCATAAATTCCTGATCTCTACAGTGTTTAGTATGTAGAATGTAGAGTAACTGAAACATGCATGGGAAACATAATTTATGGTGTAGATAGGGATGTAACGGTATGAAAAATTCTTATCACGATTATAGTGA
>NW_015745877.1:0-429 GCF_001515625.1 Sinocyclocheilus rhinocerous
ACTGACAAAGTAGCGCAATATGTCAACATGTTTGACGTGTCCTAACCAGGAGCGATGTTACAAGTTTCCAGCGACAATCAATTTGTTTGTCTATGCTGAAACAGCTGTCCATGTAATCTCATGTAATGTAATCTCAGCCAGTAAAATGATGTTTGATGTTTATTTTGTGAATTTTGGACCAGTGAGATTCAGTGGATAGATTTTAGTTTTAAGTTTTAGTATTTTTCCATTTATTAATTAAAGAAACAATTTTAGGTAGATTTAACCAAGCGATGGACAAAATGTCGCAGCTGGTTAGGACAAAAACTCATGGATGAGCTTTTAGTGTTTGTCTCACCTGGTTAGGACACTTGTCATCTCTAGTTTGGAGGAATGACAACGATGTTCCTCTCTCACTAAATCTGAGTTCAGTAAATCAGGTTCACAGTG
>NW_015745878.1:0-429 GCF_001515625.1 Sinocyclocheilus rhinocerous
ACTGACTCCTGGGTAATCACATCCTGCTGTCGCCCAAAGAACTTCTGCTTTAATTGAACTCTTATTAGGTCCGCTGCCAAATCAAGCTCTGAAAACGAGAGTCTCCTCCCAGATGTGCTTTCAGCTGCCTCTAGCCGCCCAAACTCCTGGTTAGCGGCTCAGAGGAGACAAAATGAGGTCTTGTTCATTCTCAGATGCGATCGAATGACTACGTTATCACTCGGTTTCACCTCTACGCTGACTTTGCCTGAGGAAGAAGATCTGTTTTATCGTCTTGTATGTCTTTTGTTTTCACTGTGCCTTTTTGAATACAAACTTCTGTAATTAGAAGCAAAACAGCTTGAAAAGTGGTGAAAAAACTTGGGTTTTTTTGTAATAAAAACTGTTTTTATATCCGACAAGCAGAACAATTACAGCTACATTAAGTTA
>NW_015745879.1:0-429 GCF_001515625.1 Sinocyclocheilus rhinocerous
ACTCAAGGACAAAGTCACTGCTAGTATTATTGTGAATGATAGTGATTAAGAGAACCAAATCACAAATGTTTATTTTCACTTTGAAACAAGAGTTCCAATCTCATTTCCCCCAAATGATGTATTTAGAGTCATAAACGTTCACTGAAAAAATAAATAAAAATAAATAATATATTGATCAATATTTTAATACTGCCAATATTAAAATGAAAGGGCAAATTTTAAAATGCAATAAAACATTTTTAGGTTTTAATTTTTCATAATTTAATTTGATTTGGCATAAACTACCTTTGAAATAATTGCTGGTCTGTAAATATGGTTTGGATGGAACATCGCCCTCTAAATAGTTAAAAATGGCACATTCTAGTGGATATCATTCAGCATAAGGTGGTAACACTTTAGAATAATGGTCCGTTGTTAACAAGTAACTAT
>NW_015745880.1:0-429 GCF_001515625.1 Sinocyclocheilus rhinocerous
AGAGTCACTCCCCTCCTCTCTTCCTGTAACGCACTCTATTTGAGTCCAAAGCAGGAGTGTCAGTAGGAAAAATGGAGTACGTTACTTGCACGCATACATCATGAGCATGACAGCTGCGACATGATGGACTCCAGTCTAAATCACCTGTGACGGAGGATGCTGGATGTGTCAGGTTATTGGAACAGAGCCACTGTGCTGCTGTCACTGGGTTTCACAAGAGTTAAAACTTGTTAGGGATCTGGTTGGGAGATAGCGGAAGCAGTCATTTAATAATTGTATATTACAGTGATTGCTGTTGGGTTTAATTAATAATAAATCAGGTATGTTATCCCAAATTATAATTCTATATTTACACACCATCATGTCATTCCAAATCTGGCTGCTCTTTTCCGAACATTGAAAGTGCATGTGGACAAATGCTGTCAAGCT
>NW_015745881.1:0-429 GCF_001515625.1 Sinocyclocheilus rhinocerous
ACGGTTGTTGGAGCAGCGTGGAGGGCATTTCTTACCCTCAGATCTGCCTCGAATGTTGTTATGTTTGCAGTAACACGTACGGCATGGCGGTAGCGGTGAGGTGCACATGTGCGTCATCCGTCTGCCGAAACAACCTGCCATGAGTATATATGCGCAATTTGTGTTCTTAAAAAGCCTTTTTGTGTGCGTTTGTCATGGTGCCAGTGTTTACCTGGGCTGTGCACCATTCAGAGTGATTGGGAATGCCTTTGAATTCACATCCAGTTTGAATTGAGGCAGCAAACAGGATGCAGAATTTAATTCGAATTTTATGTTCTCTTTCTGTCATTCACTCCGACGTTGTGTCGAGTGTACGAAACTAGGGGTCGCTCTTGAGAGCCCAATCACCTCTGACATCTTTGAGAAAAGGCCAATGAAATTGGGTGTGCA
>NW_015745882.1:0-429 GCF_001515625.1 Sinocyclocheilus rhinocerous
CCCAAAGATGATAGACTGACCTTCTCAAGGGCAAGTGCCGTCTATAGAAATGAATATCATAATAATAATTATGCTGCTTTGATTATGGCACATGGCATTGTGAGGCATATCCAGATGATGAATGAAGCCATCCAGGCAGCAGAGGCCATTCGGATTCATTGTGTCGCCGCTCAAAGGAATAGGTTGGATTTGCACTTTGATGTGCACGCGGTTTCTCAAGGGCGATTCACACCAGCTTATGTAAGGGTTAAGGGTCAAGAGTTTTGAGACACTGACAAAGCCAAATGACCTGTTATGACCAGAGTAAAAATACAGACATGCTAGCAAAATGAAAAACTGTAACTGACATTTCTAGCTGTCAGTTCTGACATGTTGGTGTTACACTTTTCACTTGGATGTTATAAGTTGCACTGAGTAAATACAGCTGAA
>NW_015745883.1:0-429 GCF_001515625.1 Sinocyclocheilus rhinocerous
GCTTACTAAGTCCTTCTCTATATGATTTAGCAGCTTCCACATGTTATTTCCATGGTTTAGACATCATAAATTAGTAAACAACATCTTCAGTAGTACATTAACCATGCAATCCATGCTGTTGTTTACATCCGAGTGTCTCCAATATGGCCGTGCATCTGGGTAACTGACCAAACCGTGATGAAGGTGCAAACGCTCTATTGTTATTGCACTTGTCTGTCTATCATGTTTTTCTTTATACTGTACATATTTTTTTTAGATATGGTTATGGATAGGTTTACAAGTAGGAGAGAGATTAGTGACTCAAAATATCTTTTTAATGCTATAGTGTTACTACAATGGTAATTTCCCTGCGTATTTCGGTCTATTATGTTTTATATCTTTTCATATTCGCTAGAAAATGGCTAGGTTTAGGTTTGGGGGTAGATTAAG
>NW_015745884.1:0-429 GCF_001515625.1 Sinocyclocheilus rhinocerous
GTTTTTGAGTGAACATTGCCAAAATTATCCACAAATAATGTTTTTCCCTCAAAAACTGAGGTGAACTGAGAAACACAAAACCTGTGCTAATTGAAAGAAAACAAGTTGACAACAAATTAGATAAAATAATATAGCAAAATGAGAGATTTACATGCTACTTTTGAAAGGCCATTCATGAAAACAAAATGAGGTAAAGGATTCTCAGCAGCACAAAAATACCTAATAAACCTGACACTGACACTCATCTGCACAAATCAAGAGAGAGTCTCACAGCCGCTGTGAATGATGACGCTCTCCAATCAGCCTCTCTGAAGAGCACATCATTAAAATACAGTAATTACACGTATTCAGCGCTCGCTCAATCAGCCAGAGACGCCTAATGAGAGCCGAGCGATACAACAATTAATGAGCGAACGCTAAAGCTCTCTG
>NW_015745885.1:0-429 GCF_001515625.1 Sinocyclocheilus rhinocerous
TGTCTGTTTTTCCAATGCAGAGTTCCTTTAGCTTTCATGATGGGACCGCAGTGACCTCACTCACTGAGGAGAGGTCTTCAAAGACTTTCATCCCCGCTAATGAGAACAGATAGAAGCTGGGCACTTCGCTGACAAACACAGCTGAATCCTGACGCTCCAGACACAACACATCACAGGAAATCTGTCGTTTCAGTGGAACGGTCTCTTGCATTTGTAAACATCTTCTAGGCATCTTGTCATGTAACCCAACCAATATGTTTTCAAATGGATCCCTCTTTATACACGTTTGTGGGTAATTTGTTCTCTTCCAAATGTAGTTTAGTGATGAATGACGCTGGATCTGCCACCTGCTGTAATTAGCTTACAGATCACACTCTTCTCTCGCTCTCTTCGGGCTCTGGTTGTGTTTGGAGAGGGTTCAGATAAAAC
>NW_015745886.1:0-429 GCF_001515625.1 Sinocyclocheilus rhinocerous
ATTATTATTGAGACTAATCTGCTTCCATAATCCTCCAACATCAGGATGTTCACACTCCAGTTAGTTTGACTGAAGAGGACAAAGTAAAAGAGCTGGACAAGGGTAAATTTACTGCCATAATCCAATTCTCACTTTCCCAGTGGATAAGAATTATTAGGTGTCATTACCAACTCAGTACAAATTTCAATTCAGAAACAAAGCGATTTACTTACATTACATACATTTACATTAATTTGTTTCAGAAGTTTTCCTAATTGAAAAAATACTGTGATGTGAGTATGCAATATTTTATTCATATTATTTGTATTCAGACTTCTCTACAACACCCTATTCACGAGTTCACACTTGCATATAATTAGCTGAAGTATAGTAATGCGTATTTGGCGTTAGGGCTGTGCGATATTGAAGAAAAATGCGATATGCGATACC
>NW_015745887.1:0-429 GCF_001515625.1 Sinocyclocheilus rhinocerous
ACACACACTAAACCTACAAATATAAACACTGTACACACAAATACACACACACACACACACACACATACAAACATACTCTAGGGCTGGGTGGTGTGACAGTGTATACCATGTGACAGTAGAAATCTGTCAACCAGAAGTTGACATTTTGCTAGACTGTTGAGCAACGTCACAACTTGCTGCACAATTATAAAATTCAATAATGTGCATCACAGTTGTGTATATATAGGCTTTTTTATAATCTGGCTCATCCAATCAGATGTAGAGTCAGATTTTAGAGTCTGATTCAAGACTTTTGGTGTTAACTCTAATAGTGTAAAGCTGATGTCAGACTGACAAAGACGACTATATCCTGAGGTAGAATCACTCATAAGACTTGCATAAATGTCTCCAGTACACATATCCATACAAACACTAATTTTCACACATGAG
>NW_015745888.1:0-429 GCF_001515625.1 Sinocyclocheilus rhinocerous
ATTTCGCAAAATGCCTCCAGGTTCCTGTCCATCATAAGTGTCTGTCTTAGACAATGATTTTGTTTCTAGATTCATCAGAGATGTTATGGACATTTTGGTTGAGTATGAGCTTTTGTGCACTTCGTGTGTTCTATCAGGTCCTGTAGGCGTGTCTCGTGATCTCTGTTCCTGAGACTAAAGCCTCTGAAGCGATCATCCCATCATCTCCTCATCCTCTCACACTCTGTCGCCCGTCTCTCTTTCCCTCCTAATTCCATCTTCATTAGCATTTACTCATTTAACAGATGCTTTACAGTTTTTTACAATCGCAACTCTTCACACAGCGAGCACAACATCAGTGTCTGTGGGCTAAACTGTGGATCATTTATCATTGCTTTGGCACAAATCTGTCAAATTACATGAATTCTTTTCTCACTTCGACACAAACAC
>NW_015745889.1:0-429 GCF_001515625.1 Sinocyclocheilus rhinocerous
ATATTTCAAATAAATGCTGTTCTTTTGAATGCTGTCCTATTCATCAGTGAATCCTGGAGAAAAAAAGGTTTAATGGTTTCCACAACAATATTAAGTGAGTAATGGCTGCTGAAAATTCAGCTTTGACTTCACAGAAGTAAATTGCATTTTTAATTATATTAAAATGGGAAACAGTACTTTTAAATAGTAATACTTTATAATTTGTTACTTTGTTACTAATCTACATTTTTACTGTATTTTTAAAATTAAATATAGACTTTTTCTGTCAAAAACATTAAATAATCCCTAAATATTGTAGTAATATTATAGTGTACATAGTATTCCAAGGTCTTTTAAACAAAAACTTTGGTACTGTTTGCATTAAAATAATACGGTTTTTATTTTGTGAGATTGGAGGTATAGTCACTTAACCTTACAGACTGGAGCGTT
>NW_015745890.1:0-429 GCF_001515625.1 Sinocyclocheilus rhinocerous
ATCAATTTAATGCATCCTTGCTGAATAAAAGTATTGATTTCTTCTGTACCAGGGTTTTTGTTTTATAAGCTTGACGTTGATATTGCACATGTGTGCACCTCAATGTTGATTAAAACACAAAATACCGTATGTACAGTGGCTTTCAATGGCTTCCACAGTCATGTTTTACTGCTGTCTCAGGTGTTTTTTCTCCATCTTTTCACAGAGATTGTTGTGGTATCAATTTTCTCATGCCTACATGCAGAATAAAAGTTGTGACTGGTCACTGCATATCAATCAGATGGTCTGTTCCTAAGTGAGCGGTTGTGGATCAGAATAATCTGCCAGGCGGTTTGACTTCATGCTGATAGTCAGAAGTCGTCTAAACACAGCGAGTGTTCAGAGAGACGTGTAGATGATTGCATCCAGCAGCCGGTGACTGTCACGCTC
>NW_015745891.1:0-429 GCF_001515625.1 Sinocyclocheilus rhinocerous
TATATAATTTTTTTTTTTTTATAGGGGAAAAAATATTTAATAATAATATAATTTTTTATTGGCCTTAGTCAGAGTAAAATACATCAGTGGTGAAAAAAAAAAGTAAACAGCACTGGAAAAAAGTTTCAATATTCCTACTTAGGGCATATAATAGCCTGAAATCCAAATGATTTTATGAATACCACTGTGGTTTTGAATGTGAATTGCAATATAAAGATTCATACATAACTTACCAGAGTAGTAAAAATGTAGTGGTAATACTCTGTCATCATTCCCATGGCGAGTGCCTGAAAAAAATATTGAGAACCATGAACGAAACCATTTTGAGACAAGGGAACAGTAATGCTTTCTCTGAAAATGTCCAATTTATCACCGAATCGAAGGATAGGCGGGCGAAAATAATGGCGTTTCTTGTTTATATGATGTTCT
>NW_015745892.1:0-429 GCF_001515625.1 Sinocyclocheilus rhinocerous
CCCGCTCTGCTTCATTAGTCCATCTTTTTACAGTCCTTATTACAGATTTAGCTGATTTCAGTTTCTGCTTTTAGGTTGATATGAGATGAACTAGACAGTGATCAGAGAGCACCAAAGCTGCCTGTGGGACAGAGTGATATGCAACCATTATTGTGGTGTAACAGTTGTACAGTATATTAATGTCTTTGGTAGGACATGTAACATGCTGTCTGTATTTTGGCAGTTCATGTGTGAGGTCTGCTTTATTAAAGTCCCCAGAATGAAATCATTCTGGACAAATGTAACATGTTGTCCGGAATGGCTTCATTCAGCCAGGTTTCCGTGAAACACAGAGCAGCACAGTTTGAAAAGTCCTTATGTATTTAGGAGAGCAGAAGAAGTTCATCCGTTTTGTTGGGTAGAGAGTGGAGATTTGCCAGATGGATGCTA
>NW_015745893.1:0-429 GCF_001515625.1 Sinocyclocheilus rhinocerous
GTTTAGGGTTTCATGACCCTTTAATGTCGGAACAGTATTCTAAAGTGCTACCCAAAATATTACAGGGAACCCCTGGTATTAAGACTTGTATGGCTTAATGTAATGTAAATGATGTCTCTTAATGAAATATGTAGTTGAAAACCCATGAAAGATTTACGTTATTTAAAAAATCCATGACATATTTGGACCGATTTGGACAATGGGGGGTGCCATTTTGTTTAGCTGCACAGTGCGTTCTATGTCGATGACATCAAATGGTTTCACTTGGTGAGGTACTGACACCACCCTGTAGCTATTTTTACCGCAACACAACTCGGAATATAATATACGATGCCACATTGTGCAGCTTTTGGTTGTAATTTTCAGTCGATGGGCAACAATTTTTGCCTTTGTGTTCCCTACGCCCTAGTTCAAGACACTAAAAAAGCT
>NW_015745894.1:0-429 GCF_001515625.1 Sinocyclocheilus rhinocerous
AAAAAGCCTGTTTCTGAACATCTGATAATGATTTGAACAAATACACTTAATTACTGTCATGTTGAATGATATGTCAAGATTCTAATGGATCTTAGTTGTTGGACACACCCAAGAAGCCACCAGGAGTTTTAAAGGGGTGAACATTTGTCACTTTACCCCAATTAAATGTGTGATCTCTTTTGTGAATAGCTTGTGTTGTGTTGCCGGTGTATGAAGGGCAGTGAGAGTAATGGCTTTGTTAGACACGCTTATCATGCTTATGGATACTGTATAAATGTAACATTGCAGAATGTTTAGAATTTGATAAACTTAGACTGGTTGTCGTATTGTTTTACTCAAGTGAGTTTGTCAGTGTTATCCCTGTTGAAAAATCCAGCATATGCTGGTAGGTATGTTTTGAAGCATGGCTGCTGGTCATGAGCTGGTTTA
>NW_015745895.1:0-429 GCF_001515625.1 Sinocyclocheilus rhinocerous
CGTCTGATTCCTGTGGTCTTGTGCCGTTCATCGAGGTGACGAGGTCTTCGTTGGGGATCTGTCTTTAGGGTTCATCTAATTGACATGGTCTCCACTGACATTCAGGGCTTTACAGCAGAATTGAATTCTGTTTTGCATAATTGAAATATTATTTGTATTTATGTATATTATTTTTATGTTATTACTGCAATATTATTATTGTTTAATATCTTTGAAACAATCTATACTGTATAAAGTGCTATAGAGATAAAGGTGATGACATTTGACTTGATCGGAAATGTGCTCTAGAGATTAAGGCACAATTTATGTCCTACTAACAATATTGTTTTTAGATACACAGCAATAGTTTGTACTTTACAGTAACATGTATATATGTACATATAAAAGTGTTACATTTATAATTACTATTCCCCACCTCCAGTTCACTCA
>NW_015745896.1:0-429 GCF_001515625.1 Sinocyclocheilus rhinocerous
TATTTTTTTTAAACATTAATATAGAGTGAATAAAGGTACACAATAAAAATGAAGAAACATTAAATACAAAAACTTTCTTCCTCAAACATACATAAACAAAAATCCATAATACATTTTTAGGATTTTTTTGATGAATAAAAAGAACAGCATTTATTTGTAATAGAATTCTTTTGCAAGATTTTAAATATATTTACTGTCACTTTTGACCAGTTTGATCAATGTTAAAATAAAAGTATTAATTTTTTTTAAAAAGATGACAGACCGACCGACCGATCGATAGATAGATAGATAGATGTTTGCTCTCTCACCGCACAGTTCTCCCAGTTCTCCTGGAGTCTCTCCTCCCATGTCTGTCCTTCATCCTCCCTCCTCTTCCTCCTGCCTCCTCTGAGAAATATGTCTTCACTGTTAACGGACAGCTCGTCTTCA
>NW_015745897.1:0-429 GCF_001515625.1 Sinocyclocheilus rhinocerous
CTTACACCTAGTGAAATGGTGTGAAGTCAGCCAATCAGATTAGAGCTTGCCAGATTGAGAAAGTGTGTGTTTCAGTTGTGTGTATGCACCGTGTCTCAGACGGTCAGTGAGTCTGTGGGCGGTCCGTGGGCAGGCTGTCTGAAGCCCAGACTACACGGTGGACACATGTATGTGGTGTATGTGTTTATTTCTACATTATGTGTGTGTGTTTGAGTGATCCGTAAATATATTTCAGGCTGACCACAGCACTGGATACACACTCTTTGGTTTATTTGTGTTGATTGCTAGGAGCCTGTAAAGATCAGAACAGAGTTCATTTTCTGTTGTGTGTGTGTTTGTGTGTGTGAGCAGGAGTTTGCGGTGTTGACCAAAGAGCTGAATGTATGTCGGGAGCAGCTGCTGGAGAGAGAAGAGGAGATTGCTGAGCTC
>NW_015745898.1:0-429 GCF_001515625.1 Sinocyclocheilus rhinocerous
AGAAGAAGAAGAACATGGCAATAGGGGGCATGAGAGACTTTTAAACCGTTAAGTTCCTCCCTCCGACCACAGAGTAAATGACTGCTGGGCGGGAAACACATTGGACACATATAAACCAGCAGACGCTTTTGTTTCTGTCTATTGATCCTGAGGTGAGTAAATGGATAATTGAAATATATACACTTAAATGTCATCATGGTTTTTGGTTAATCGATAGATGGTAGTTTTATCGGGCAATACCTTAGCCGCATAGCCATTTAGCAGCTGTGATGGTAACTAAAAATGGCCTCGTGAAGATAGCAGTCTGCAAGATGTTTTTCTGAACGTACATTTCTATCGCCATTTTGAATTTGCAGCATGTGGCGTTATTCGCTTATGTACTTATTCCAAGTAGTTGAGTGTGTTTATCGCGCCTCTATGAGGTTCTTT
>NW_015745899.1:0-429 GCF_001515625.1 Sinocyclocheilus rhinocerous
GCTGATCCATCAGATACAACGTGATCTCATGATAATTCGTATTTATTTTATGTAAAACGTGGTTCTATAAAACTTACATTTACTTACGTTTTTACAGGCACAAAAACGTACAATACCGACATATTTTCAGCATATAAACGTACAAATACATACGCATTTTCAGCATTTAAACGTACAAAACTGACGTATTGACAACACCTAAAAATTTATCCATATGAATATTGAAATCGTGGCATTAATTTTATTATTATTATTGTTTTTAGTTGTCATATCAATTACCTGTTTTCAATTGCATTGAATTGTTTACTCATTTACTTAATATGAAATGATAACATTTCGTTCTGTTCTTTGATTTCTGCTGCCAGCTCGTTTCCAAGAATAAGTTAGGCCTACATAATGTTAAGACTTCACTTTAAAACCTTAAAATAA
>NW_015745900.1:0-429 GCF_001515625.1 Sinocyclocheilus rhinocerous
AGTCTGGAAGGTAAAAAGCCATTATGAGGAATGCAGCTTGGCCAGAGAGGCGGTGTTTTCCTGCTGGGAGGCTGCAGGGAGAGATTTGGGGCCTCTGGCATTATGGGGGTCCTTTGAGTGAGCGTTTAGTAAACGTTCTGCCATAATTTTGTTATGGTGCCACAGAGGCTAATATTCAGCTTGCTGCAGTCGCTCTTGCCACTTTAACGCATTCATCAAGAGTGAGTGTGATTTTTTCACATGTGAAACGCGCTCCAAACCCCCACAGAGCACCAGTTGGACCTTAAAGACTCTCTGATGCACAGCCAGAAGCTGCTAATGGCTCTGTTCACTCACAACAGTGCGATATTTCATACACGACAATAGAGTGAATGACAAAAGAAGTGTTACATAGAAACAATGCACTAAGATGCTAATAAAATGCTAAAG
>NW_015745901.1:0-429 GCF_001515625.1 Sinocyclocheilus rhinocerous
CATGTTGGAGGTCCGTCGGTACATCCTGTCAGAAAGAGATAACACTCTCCTGTCAGTGTGTGAGAGCTTCTGGGAAATAAAAAAGGGGGAAATCCCTTGTTTCACTCCAGATGTCCTTTAACATTCATATTTTAGGAGCATGCAGTGCTGGAAATATGAGACTAGACAGGAAATGCACAGCAAGGTCACAGGTCAGTCCTGATCGATCTATGAGTCAGGCCCTGCTTAAAATATATCAGCTCTTTGAAGGTTTCCATCTATTACCCGTGGGATGCTTATAGGGTTTAAATTGGTTTACTTTATACCGTTAGCTTTGGAAAAACCCTCACACACCTTTCCACAAATATCCCTGCTTGCACCACATGCACGATGCTGCGAAATCGCGGCTTCTCCTCCGACCGTCTCAACATCAGCCCCATCTGACGTGTG
>NW_015745902.1:0-429 GCF_001515625.1 Sinocyclocheilus rhinocerous
CTTATGGATTCCCAGTTTCGACTCCAATGTGGTTAAAAAAATGCAGTCAAACATTTAGATATCAAACATATTTATTCTGTCTCTATTTGCAATACATTTAGTTGCAGCTGAATACCATGAACAAAAATCAACAGGCTACGTAAAAACTGGACTTGATTAAGAGCTGTTTGTGTGCAAAATAGAGGTGCACAATTCTGGATAAATTGAGACTTTTTTTATTGGAGGTTGTGGTTCTCTTACGATTCTGAAGAAAATCACAACAAAATCAACGTAATTTATGAATGAATGATTCAATGACTCACTCAGGATTTACTTATTTCATTACTGGATGAATCTGTGTTTTTTAATGAATCTCTTGAATGAATGATTCGAAGACAAATATATTTTAACAGCCCCTTTTCTATGCCCACTGACATAACAACGTAATCG
>NW_015745903.1:0-429 GCF_001515625.1 Sinocyclocheilus rhinocerous
AGCGACACCCCCCTCCACACACACACACACAGATCGCAGCACCACGCAGCAAATTACCCCTTTAAGAGAGAGACCATGGAGGGTTACTGAGGCGGAACAGTTCATTTCACGCCTGTCCTGCCTCCCCACCCCTCACCCTCTGTCCCGGCACCAAAAAAAGCCATAATCAAAGCCATTAATGCTGCGTTCATCAATAGTGATGATCACCCCACTGATTCCAAACACTGTAGCGAAACAGTCCCGGGGAGTGACTGGACAAAAGCGTTAAACATTAACAAGGTTTTTTCCATCATATTCTCAAGATGCCACAAAATTATTGACTGTAAAGATGCTTAATGCTAATGTATTTGTACAATCTGTTATTTTGTTGCGGCGATGTGGAAATTTCAGTGATTGAAAGCAACATAGGGTGACATCTGTATGGCTGTC
>NW_015745904.1:0-429 GCF_001515625.1 Sinocyclocheilus rhinocerous
CACCATCATCGCCTGGGCTCTGTTCTACTTCTACTCCTCCTTCAGCAGCACTCTGCCCTGGACCAACTGTGATAATGAATGGAACACAGAAAACTGCACTAACTACTTCGGAAAAGACAACGTGACCTGGACTAACTACTCACGCTCACCTGCCGAGGAGTTTTACACGTAAGTGCATGTAAGTGGCTGCACTGAAAGGGGGCAAATATGGCAGCGAAAGAGAGAGGGAAGCAGGGAAGAGAAAGAAAATGAGGGCTAGTTTTAGCAAAAATAAATAACAATGGGAAAAAACAGCATTGTAGACGAATTTGTTGCAAATATGGACTACTACAAATCTCAGTAGAAAAGGTTGAACACCATATACAGTCAAACCAAAATGTATTGAGACACCTTCAACATTTCACACATTATCACAGTTTATTCGCTATA
>NW_015745905.1:0-429 GCF_001515625.1 Sinocyclocheilus rhinocerous
CACACACACACACACACACACTTAATGACAGACCAACATTCCTCCGGCTCACAAAGGTATGCTGTCTCTGTCTTTCTCATTTTAGCTGTCCATCTCTCTCCGTCTCATTCTTTCTCACAGATGGCTCGTGTTCAAACAGAATCTGGCTGAAAGTTAATTATATGAGTTGTTCAGTCTGTTACGTGGCATAGTTTAGTCCTTACATACATGGTTTAGAGGAAATGTTTAGGAACATTAACTTAGAGGAAGGGCTGCACGATTTGGAGAAAAATGTAATTGCGTTTTTTTTCTGATAAAAATTGTGATTTAGGTTTGCTGTGCTTGTTTGTAGTCGGCACAATTTGGCTAAACGTTTTGATTATATAAATATGATTATAAAATATAATAACTAATAGTTGTTGTTTTATGATAATTCATTTTATGATTTTT
>NW_015745906.1:0-429 GCF_001515625.1 Sinocyclocheilus rhinocerous
TTTACATGCACACAAACACTCCCATAAGAGACACAATTTTGTGCAGAGCTTTGCATTAATGTGCTATAAATGATCTCCAGGAGGATTGTGCCTGACAGACACAATTGCTTTGACTTTCACAAGCGACAGAGGCGCTTACACTGCTTCCATGTGGGCGAGCGAACCAACAAACACATGCGCGCACACACATACACACACTGCTGTGCTGTAGCCATCAGGAAGGATGATAAAAGAGATAATAGCTCATGGCCTGGTGGACCGCAGCTGCTCCCACACAAGGGAGAAAACTGAGAAAGAAAACGAGAGGACGGAGTAAAGAAACATCACCTAATGGAGTCCACTTCACACAGCAGTCTAGTACACTGCCTACACTACACACCCTGATGTGAATATAAATAAAACTAAGCTGTAACATACTAAACCATAAGC
>NW_015745907.1:0-429 GCF_001515625.1 Sinocyclocheilus rhinocerous
CCATCCTCAATTGAGTTATCCCTCTGGTTAGTACAAACTGAACAATCCTACAGCTTCACCAATTTAACGACAAGAAACTACAGAGGAAGCACGACACTTACAACAACTCGCCAAACAACCATAACTCCTTTGGCCAGGCCAATTTCATTTGCCCCAGCAAACACAACAATGACCCAGCAGACTACAATACACCATCTAACCTCTGAATTAGAAGGTGCTGTTATCAATCTGATTAAACTTTGCCCCAGAAAACTTCAGCCTGACCAACTCCTTTCACAGATGCCACAACTGCAAAATCTTGAGGAAAACACCAAGCTACCTCAGTAAATGCAATTCCACGCTAACTTTCAGTATCAAAGATGAAGAAATTGGACTGTCAATGAGCAACTCAATACTCCCCAAATTCATCAAAGGCCACCATGACTTAAC
>NW_015745908.1:0-429 GCF_001515625.1 Sinocyclocheilus rhinocerous
CTTATAGCTTTTGAAAGCATTGTCCAAATTTAGTTTTCTCTGTGTCCGTACATTCCTTGGCTTATGCCGAGTCTGATGATATCTCACTTTTCATTTTCCAACATTTTGTTTGTCCGCTATTTTGAAATAAATTAAAAACTGTTTTTTCGATACTCCTCCTACAAATTTTGTCAAATTTGTTCAAAGTCTGAGCAGATTATCTTTGGACCGAGGCACGTAGAAATGACTGAACAGATTTTTGATATCTCCTACCGCTCCCGAGAAATACCTCCCCAAAGTTGACCTTGCCTGTGTTTGTTGACTTATGCTAGTTAGCTTAGCGTGGTAATTTTTTAACATGCTAATCAGTTGCCATTCTATGTAATGTGACTCTTCAGAAGTCAGATTAACTGTAAAATATGTTAGTATAATAACGTAGTTTAGCATGCT
>NW_015745909.1:0-429 GCF_001515625.1 Sinocyclocheilus rhinocerous
CACATAGAAACCCCCCAAAGACCCTAGAAACTTCTAACAGCCCTAGCAACATCCTAGCAACCACACAGAACACCCTAGTAACAGCATCCTAGAAACCACCTAGCAACACCCTAGAAACCACTTAGAAAACCCCAGAAACCATCCAGAACCCCCAAACACCCTAGAAATATTTTCGCAACCACACAGAACACCCCAGACACCTCCCACCAACACTCTAGTAACCACATAGCAACATCCTAAAAACCACCTAGCAACCCCACAGAACACCCCAGAAACCACAAGGAACACCCCCGAAACCTCCCCGCAAAACCCTAGCAACCACACAGAATACCATAGAAACAATATAGAACACCCCAGAAATCTCCTAGCAACGTCCTAGAAACCACCTATAACGCCCCAAACATCCTAGAAACATTTTAGCAAAACCCT
>NW_015745910.1:0-429 GCF_001515625.1 Sinocyclocheilus rhinocerous
CTTCAGGCTTATTTGAAAACTGCATGGTATGTGTGTTGGAGCAGGGCTGCGGCCCTCCAGGAACAGTTTGACACCCCTGCTATAGATAGTATTCAATAGTATATTCAGTAGTATTACACATTAGATTTTGATATTAAAATGCAAACATGTTTTATTGTACAGATCTGATATTGTAGTTTTCAGTTGTCATAGAAATAGTACATATTGGTGTTTTCATTATATTATATATATTTCATATATATTTCATATCAAAACTCACATGTTGATTTACTCAGTTCACCTGCTTTTGTTGTTGTTTTACTGTTTTTTTTTTTTTAATTCTGTCCTGTTATCGTGGAATTATAATTGCTCAAAACTGAATCAAATAAGATGTTAATTATTGAAAATGTTTCTCATTTAGTTTTAGTGGTTGGAAACAAACGAGGACAA
>NW_015745911.1:0-429 GCF_001515625.1 Sinocyclocheilus rhinocerous
CACATTAGTTCTGCTATATTAGCCTTCCCTTACCGAAGCTCTTCAAGCTAATTATACCTTAGCTCACATATTTCACAGGAGGACAATCCATGAGTCAAAGTCTTTAGTAATGTGGTATTCTTCTGGGATTGATATAATTGGGTTACAGTGGACTTTTTTTTTGAAAAGGTAAAACTAAGATTACCACATTCAATTTTAGATTTTATAAGATTTACCCACTAGGCACAAAGTGTGAATGAGTTTAATTAGATCTAACAGGGACGGTCTGGAGGGTCATTATGAAAGCTTATGATAGCTTGACTGTTTGCTACACGCAAGAGAAGGTTAATTGCCCAGTAAGGTCTGGTACATTTCCCCTGATCAACCATAATGAACTTATAAAAATCATTTTAAAATCCTGATAATTTTATTAGCACCTACATAAAAGCC
>NW_015745912.1:0-429 GCF_001515625.1 Sinocyclocheilus rhinocerous
CTTCTTCAGATTTAGACTCCAATCTGCCAGTTTGCGCGTAGTATTAATGTGACGGCTCGGTCTCCCTATCGACTGTGGCGTTTCGGGAGCCGTTGCGGGCCCTGCTGGAGTTCGTGGTTCTGGTTCTGTGTTCAGAGGGCCCACCTCTTTTTGTGGTGTCCCTGTCGTTTTCTCTACCTCTTCCGCGTTCACCTGTAAGAACTGTGTCAGTGAAAACTGAGGCCTAAATGGGCTTCTGGAATGTTCAGAGAATATAGGTTGATCGGAAGTCTCAGAGGTTTCGGAGTACAAAAATGGTGAGCAATCTACTCTGGTGAGTGATGGGCCTGTCTTTTCTGTGTGTTTCTTGCTCGATTTTTCAGCGTTCTGTTCACTGTTATGAACTGATCCTTGAACCTTTTCAGCTTTATCTGTCAAAATATCTTCAGC
>NW_015745913.1:0-427 GCF_001515625.1 Sinocyclocheilus rhinocerous
CTAAATAAAGGCATGAGACGCTGAGCTGAGATCAGCAGACTCACACTCCAGCCTCTAATTAATTCAGTCTTCATACGTAAGTGTGTGTGTGTGTGTGTGTGTGTTTGCTGGATTACGCATTTCCTGCCAAAATCGGTTTAGCAGATGCTTGATACGTGTTTACAGTGAAAACAAGCTGCTGCTCGAGCAACAATAAACTGACTGAGCAAAACTCACTGTAATGCAAGGATGCTGTGAGTGTCTGTTGCCATGTGGTTGCTAGGTGGTTTCTACTGGTCCAAGTAGGTCTGAACATAATTGGTGTACTTTTGAGACACTAAAATAGGCTAATAATGACGAACAGCTTCAAAGATCCAAGCGGCACGGTTTCTATGTAATATAGACACGCACACACACACACACACACACACACACACACACAGACACA
>NW_015745914.1:0-429 GCF_001515625.1 Sinocyclocheilus rhinocerous
CACGTCTTATTCATAGTAACCATGTGTCTGTTGTATATTGTATGTGTTTTGTGTGATTTCAGGAAGCCAGGCCCCATTGACCCGTGTCTCCGCGAACAGTACATCATGTTGAGCACTCCAGGCTTCATAAAGAGGCTAATTTCTGTTGTTCTCAAGCCTTTTGTGAGTGATGAAATTGCAATTGTTTCCTGCTTCTCATTTGCATCTAATTAAGCAATCAGTTGTTTTGGAAAGAGGATATTCAACCTAATCTGTTTTTCTCTGGTTTTGATGTTTGTACTCTTCAGTGTCCACGGATGTCTGCAAGCATAGATGCAACTCTTGGAATTGGGTCAGTTATAGAGATGCACATTTTATTCATTTGAATAATTAACATAATTATGTTGATAAATATTATTTGCTAGAGTGTTATCTAAGTTGCTTACAATT
>NW_015745915.1:0-429 GCF_001515625.1 Sinocyclocheilus rhinocerous
CCCATGTGCTCACATTAGCAGGGGAAAAGGCTTTGGCATTTACGCTCTTCACAGCTCTTCAAAGAGTCCCATGCCACATTTTGTCCACCAGACATTAGCGGGGCTTTGTAAACGGAGAGTACGAGGGCGTCTCACTCCCTACTGCACTAGCACACAGCGGGGGAGCGGGACAGGGGGCAATCCATCACTGTGCTGATCCATCACAGATATAACAATAAACCCTCAGTGCAAATACTGTACCTGCGCAGCATCTGACTCAATGTCCTCTTCTGCTCTCATCTTCGCTTTCCTCATATCAAGTCATCTGCTTTTCAAAGAGCCTCAAGAGGAACCCATAATCCCCCTGGGACCTGCAATTCATTTTTGTCCGCTATAGAGGACATTTGTGTGTGTGTGTGTGTGTGAGAGAGAGAGAGAGAGAGAGACAGA
>NW_015745916.1:0-429 GCF_001515625.1 Sinocyclocheilus rhinocerous
CAGATAAAAAGCTGTTTTCTCTGTGGAAAGATCCATCATACAATGATCTGCATTCAGAAGAAACATTAGATGGCATTCTATTCTGTAATATTGTGTCCTGAATGTGTCCATTGCTCACAAGTTGAGACAATAATGGGAGAATTGGAACATACTGGAAGGTTCTTTTCTTGCTACTATCAAGTATGTACTCAACTGGCTCAGTCAGTGAGAGATGCTCCTTTATAAATTGTTCTCTCCTATAGTTTGTGCTTAAAGCCCCATCCACCCCTAAAGCAGCACAGAATGGGTTTAGCTGGCAAAGGTCTTCCACCAGTTCTGAAATCACAGAATCTTCAAAAGTACTGCCATGCCTCTTCAAAGTGCTCAGTATAATGTTTTTAATAACTGGGCCAGATGCAGATGATGTAAGGAAATTAAGTTCCTCTACTA
>NW_015745917.1:0-429 GCF_001515625.1 Sinocyclocheilus rhinocerous
CATTTTAACGAGTACGAGTACGAGTACAGGAGGCCAGTATCGGGTGCATCCCTAATAATAATGCATTTATGTAATATAAAATCTAAAAGAAAATTAATACTAATAGATTAAAACAAATTCTTTAATATGTGCTATCAATCAGTCACTGAGCACACTGAAAATGGACACCTTTTATGAACCATGATGCATGCAGTTCATGTATATGTGTCAGATTCTCTTGATTGACAGCTGGCCTCTGCAGTACTCTGCTTGTGAATGCACACCCTCACAGTGTGGGCCACAATGACGGGCTCCATAGCTCTCTGTCTGGCCTTTAAACCTTTGGCCCCTTGTGGGGCACATGCAGCCTTTCTTTCCCCCTGGAGTCCACTGCATGGATCCCTGGGGCTCTGTGTGGCAGGCGTAGGTTCTGAACATGTGTTTGAGAGA
>NW_015745918.1:0-425 GCF_001515625.1 Sinocyclocheilus rhinocerous
TACACACACACACACACACACACACACACACACACACATTTAACATACAATAAATAAATAAATAACTAAAACTAACAAAAAACAAGAACAAACATACCATTATTTTGGCCTACATCATTTTATTTAATTACTCTGTCTGTACATTTATGTATTTGGCAGACGATTTTTATCCAAAGCGTTTAACTACAGTGCATTCAAATGTATACCTTTTATGAGAACGTTATGAAATGTATATCTATTCATCTGTTCATGCACACAAAAGAGACTGTATTATAGGAACTATAGATTTATTCGACTTCCTCTCGCTCATTGTTGTGACGCCTCAGCTTCAAAGTTCAAACCCAGTATTCGTTTAGTAACACAACACCGCCCTCTGCCTATCGCACAGCGCGCTGTCATTGGGCTCCACCAGAGCTGTAGAGAGA
>NW_015745919.1:0-429 GCF_001515625.1 Sinocyclocheilus rhinocerous
CCACATGTGGCGAAAAAACCATGTCACATCCTAAACATCTGCCTGATCAGATATTAGCAAAGCGCATCATTTGTGTGAAAAGATGTTTTTGGGACACATTTCAGGATAATTGGGGGGTTAAGGGTCTCTCTTGATTGAGTCAAAGGCAGAGGGGATGTTTGGTGTTTGCTCTAAACATGTGACGATGGTTGATACGTCTTAATTTGTGCCCCAGCAGGAGGTTGAGCAGCTAGTGGTGCTCTTTACCATCTTGGCCTTCAACTAGTTAAAATGATTTCTGAAAGCAGTCGAATGCAAGAAAGTAGACCAGTCGTGGTGTAGTGTGCAAATATTACGAGGACGTTATTACTGTCGGTTAGATTTTGAATGGTGAAAATTCTAACAATTTAAGAAATCCTAAAGGTCCTTGCACATTGAGTCCGAAATTTT
>NW_015745920.1:0-429 GCF_001515625.1 Sinocyclocheilus rhinocerous
CAGCGCACTGGTAAGATAAAGTCAGTCAGAGTGAGAGTTAATGGCCTTAAATGACAAAACACACACACAAAAAAACACTCAAAACTAGCACAAAAAACAATTATATTTAGAAAAATGTAAATATTTAAGTATTCATGATTTATATGTTGTATCTAATATGTAGATTATATTTAATAGATTCCACTTTCATGACACATTACTGTTGGTTAGTAAAAGTCAAATCACACATTTGTTTGTTGTTCTCGTTGCATTTACACAGTTTTGAGCAGCAGATGTTGTCAGTGTGTGCGGTGATTCGAGCGATTCAAAACAGTGAATCAATTGATTCAATTGACTCGGAGTTTCAAAAAGCAAAGCTCCGTTTATTTGCTAGTGACCGAATTCGTGTTTATGATAAACTGATTCACGAGCAAAATGAGACGCACCTTA
>NW_015745921.1:0-429 GCF_001515625.1 Sinocyclocheilus rhinocerous
CCTGGCCTTCCGACTCCCACTGAGAAGCGGAGGGCGAGAAGGAGGTGGCATCCGGTGGTCCTGGAGGACCTGACTCCGGTGGTCCCAAATCCAGTGGACCTGAAGTCGACTCCAGTGGTCCTGAGTCCGGTGGTCCTGGAGGGCCCGACTCTGGTGGTGCTAGAGGACCCAACTCCGTTGGTCCTGAGTCCGGTGGTCCTGGAGGACCCGACTCTTGAGGTCCCAAATTTAGTGGACCTGGAGGAGTTGACTCCGGTGGTCCTGAGTCCAGTGGTCCTGGAGGGCCCGACTCTGGTGGTGCTAGAGGGCCCAACTCCGTTGGTCCCGAGTCTGGTGTTCCTGGAGGACCTGACTCCTGAGGTCCCGAGTCTGGTGTTCCTGGAAGACCTGACTCCTGTGGTCTCAAGTCCGGTGGTCCTGGAGGACCCG
>NW_015745922.1:0-429 GCF_001515625.1 Sinocyclocheilus rhinocerous
CCGAGTCTAATGGAGATGCTGTGTGAGGACTTTAAACACACTGAGAGGTGTTTTCTGTTACAAGGGTCTCTTAGAGTAGAAGCTGGGAGTTTTGTGAAATATAAAATACCTGTTGTGGAACAGGATGTGAGAGGTTAATTGGTACCCTGTGTGAAAGCTGTTAACGAGTGAGCGTGTGGAACACCTAGGATGCACTGGGACATTCCAGCAGTGCCATGAGAAATAAACGAGCACAGGGAATATTTCCTTTGGCCCCGGTATCGTCCTCTCTGTAGAATACAGGTCACGCCTGTAAGCTGGACCGTGTTAACAATGTCTCGCTGCACCTCGGCGGTTCACACTGTTGGAGCACTCACATACGCACTCATGCGAACACACACAAACGCACTTTGGGCTCTTATGGCTGGGCACCTCCTCTTGTGATTGCTC
>NW_015745923.1:0-429 GCF_001515625.1 Sinocyclocheilus rhinocerous
ACGTGACAGTAGGCTATGTCCCAAAGCTTGTCTACTGGTCTGCTACACACTAAAAAGTGTGTACTTTTTCCTCAACAAAAGAGTACATACTTTATTATAGTATAAGTAGGCACATTGGGACGCAGCATCTGTTTCTCAATGGCTCTGAGTGCAGTGAGAGAACTCTGAGAGCCTAAATATTCATTGGCTGTTGCTACGGTACAAGGACGCTACACTTTGCAGCAGAGTGTCAAGGAATATCTAGGGAGAATATCTGAAAGTTAAAGTGAAGTGATGTGTGGCCAAGTATGGTGAACCATACTCAGAATTTGTGCTCTGCGTTTAACCCATCCAAGTGCACACACACCGTGAACACACACCCAGAGCAGTGTGTTCCAGGAAGAAGAAGAAGACAAACACAAATGTATGCAATCTGTTATGACTAGATGC
>NW_015745924.1:0-429 GCF_001515625.1 Sinocyclocheilus rhinocerous
TGTTCAATTTCTAAAATAAAATGCATTAAAGCAATCCTGCCTCTACATCCTATGAATGTCACAAATGCCTCATGAACATGTGTTTCCCATTTCTTTCATTTCAGAATGATGCACAGAAAACACTTCTACCAAGAATTGTTGGCACGGATAGGACACCAGAAACAGGATGCCACTTCATTCTTTGGGTTAGTACAACTCTAGCAATGTTCATTACATGAGGAACAAAATTAGATTATACAGTATATAGATGTGATTTGTCTACAATGTTATTATAGACAAGCCAAAAAAGTACAAACAAATGTATTTGTGACTGCTTTAAAATGGCTCTTTATTGAATTTCTTCATCAGGTTTTTGACAAGACCGAAAAACAAATAAGGATTTATGACAACACAGGACGTCACATGAACATTTCACCCTCAGATATGGAC
>NW_015745925.1:0-429 GCF_001515625.1 Sinocyclocheilus rhinocerous
GAAAGGGGTGCACGCTGCAAAAAGTTTGGGAACCACTGCTCTAATCAATATATGGAGTCTGACTGTCATTATCTTCCTCTCAGCCTCTCCAGGGATTAAGCAGCGGTTCATTCCCCTCCATTGATCAGTCAAGTGTCCCATAGACCTAGAAACACTCACAGACTTAAAGAAAAGCAGCAGGATGGACAGAGCAGAGCTCATCCAGAAGGCGAAGCTGGCCGAGCAGGCCGAGCGCTATGATGATATGGCGACCTGTATGAAGTCGGTGACTGAAGCTGGGTCTGAGTTGTCTAATGAGGAGAGAAATCTGCTATCTGTCGCCTATAAGAATGTGGTGGGCGCCCGGAGGTCTGCCTGGAGGGTCATCTCCAGCATCGAGCAGAAGACTGAAGGAAACGACAAGAAACTGCAGATGGTGAAGGAATACCG
>NW_015745926.1:0-429 GCF_001515625.1 Sinocyclocheilus rhinocerous
AGAGAAAGGAAAACTTGAAAATCGCATCATATGACCCCTTTAAGAAAAAAAAATCTGTAACATGCATACATGATTTTCTAAGTTTACACGTCAAAGACAAATGTCACAGTGAGGTAATAAAGATAAATTAGGATATACGCTTATAGATGCTTTTATTCCTAAACATCAAAAGGACAAATATAGATATAGTATTGTGTTTACAGTCTGTCAAATCGTGTGCTGTTTCTGGTGTGTGTAGCACCTGCTGCTCTGCAAATCCTGCTGAACAAACCCATAGAAATGAATGCCTGGAATTAACATATTGAAGATCATAATCATTTCTACCTGAACTTTGAGCCAAGCAGCTCAATTACTTGATTTAACAATAAATAAATAAATGAAATCAAATAAAATAATTTTATAATATACAATTCATTGTAAAAATGTATT
>NW_015745927.1:0-429 GCF_001515625.1 Sinocyclocheilus rhinocerous
CTCTCTAGAGTGTATTTAGTCATTAAGAAGCCACTCAGTGATGGCAGCCAATCGGTTGAGGGGCAGTCATTGCCTGGAGCTACGCCTCAGTTCCTTGTACTGAAAGCCATTAGCAGACTGTGGCCAGTGCCACAATCATGCGCACACACACAGAAAAGCGCTCAGGGTGGAAGTGCCCTGACGTAAGGTCATACTCCACCATCTCCTGCGTCTCCTGCCTGCCAGATGTGACTCGAACCATTTTTAAGGTCTCATGGAGGGGAAGAGGAGGAGGGAGAGAGAGACAGAGAAAGAGACAGTTTGTGTGTGTGCACACAGTAATTGGGCAAGGGGGTTAGTTCTTTTCTGAATCTGGTTCTACTTAGTAAATCTCCATCCAGGACTGCGTTTCATAAATTGTCGACATATTTTTCTGCGCAGTGGACTTAA
>NW_015745928.1:0-429 GCF_001515625.1 Sinocyclocheilus rhinocerous
CAGCTCCTTAATAACATCATGCTCCAGGAAGTGACAGTTTTTTTGGTGAGAAAACAACAGCACTTCACTATTAAATCAAGTATTAGTCTCTTCTAAATAAATACATACTGGTAAGTAAAAGTATTAATAATGGATTTAATGAATTCTGTGATTTAATACTTTCTTTTCAGTATTAGTTTGTCTTTGAAAAAAAAAAAACTTTCAATTTGATAAATTGCTATGATAATTCAAAATATCATTAGTGGCCTTTATTGCCGTCCTGTTATAGGCTCTACCCTGTTGATGATGGAAACATTTTCTTGACTTTTATAAATAATCCTGTTAACTCAATAAAGTTTTGAGATAAAGGTTTATCAGTTCAAACAGCTGATAAAAACATCACAAAGCTTTTTGTTTCACAAGACATTAACTGATGGACTGGAGTGGTGT
>NW_015745929.1:0-429 GCF_001515625.1 Sinocyclocheilus rhinocerous
TTTTTTCAATAATTCCAATCACATATCTCAAACTAGCGATATTTAAGCAATCCATAGTGAATAATCGAATTTATAAATTGCTATTTAACTGTCTGTCTTATCAAATTCGAACTTAAAAACAACACGTTACCTGTTCAACAATCTTCTTGTATCTTTGAGTGGCTTGATCGATCAAATCCCGCACCATCCAACCGTCTTTACACGGGACGACAATCCTCGTTTCCCCGAAATTCACCGTCACTTTCATCTTAACTGCGTCATCAAACGTTCAAATATCCTCGTAGTTTGTTTACAGCAGAGTTTCTCTTAAAGCGAGCGCTGAAGAGACAACAGGTGTCATTGGTCAACAATTACAGGTGATCTTCTTTCTCTTTAAAGTGCTAGAAAAGTCTTGAGTAAACCAATATTAAGTCCATGAACGGAATAATC
>NW_015745930.1:0-429 GCF_001515625.1 Sinocyclocheilus rhinocerous
CTTACGCAATACATTAGCTTCAGGGATCGTCAACCTGTTCTCAAATAGTGCATGGGTCTTCGCAACCCAAGTTTAAGCCCATGAGTTTTGGGTCACCAGCCCGGATCCATTCAAAAAACAAAACCTGAAACCTGCCACAATCCTCGTATTTCCTGCACATCTGTGGCAAAATGGTTCTGTAGAAGAAAATGAAGAGGAATAAGGCTTGTCTCTAACTAAAGACTTGCTTGTGCACTCATGAGAAATCTTTTATCTTTTAAAATAAAGTGAAAACTTTTAAAACATCCTGTAACTTTCAGAATTAAAAACTTTCCAGTACATCTCAGACCAAAGAAACCATTTATGTAGCTAAGCTACAGAAAACAACTCAAACCTTTCCAAAATCAATGAGGAAATCAATTGCTTATCTCACATGCAAAAAGAACTGTA
>NW_015745931.1:0-425 GCF_001515625.1 Sinocyclocheilus rhinocerous
TGTGTGTGTGTGTGTGTGTGTGTGTGTGTGTGTTCCTCTTATAATACTGTATGTTTACATTTCACATGGGCACATGAAGAAACACAAAGAACACCTACACTGTGTGTGTGTTTGTGCATGTTGGCAGAAAGATTCTTCACTCCACTTCTTCAAAGCTTCACTGTTTTCTGTTGAGCCGGGATTATGGACTGAAAAAAGATCTATAAAGAAGGAATATGGCGAACCGAAGGGTTGAAACAAGTGAGAAGCATGTACTAAATAAATCAGATGTCACAAATATGCTTTAAAGGGGTCATATCATGAGAAATCAAATCTTCCTTGATCTTTTAAAATAAAAGTGTTTGATGCACTATGAAAACATGAACTCTGTTTTTTAGAACTCAGTACAAAATGTCCATCTATTGAAACTAAGCTGAAAAAAAAAA
>NW_015745932.1:0-428 GCF_001515625.1 Sinocyclocheilus rhinocerous
TAAGGGGGTCTGAATACTTTCCGTACCCACTGTATATACAAAAAAATCATAATACAAATGTCCTTTCTGATGAAAATAGATTTTTCCCATCCAAATGTGCTTGTACAAGTAAGCGTAGGCCGATCCTATTAAACTTGCTGCATCTCTTTATGCATACATATGATATTTAAAAAAAAAAAAGTGTCAGGGAATTTTAAAACTGGAAAAGTCATATTCTCTGCTCAAAATTTGTTGCATAGATATATACACATACACACAAACCTACAAACTGCTTTGGCGTATTTTCATTTGCTTGTCTCCTAACGTTTTTTGCAGCTTGGAACATCTCCATTACATTTAGCAGCCCAGCATGGTCATTACTCTACTGCTGAAGTGCTGCTGAGGGCGGGTGTCAGCAGAGATGCCCGAACCAAAGTGGACAGGACCCC
>NW_015745933.1:0-429 GCF_001515625.1 Sinocyclocheilus rhinocerous
CTTACGGGCCCCCACTGGGATAATCTGCCATGATGCACCAGTCTAGTATTCATCATTAGATTGGGAACTAGAAAAAGGTCATGGTACCAGGTAATTTCCTCTCCCTCTTCTCTCTCTCGCTCAAACCGTGGACACACGGCACGCGAAACGCCCGCTCATCTCAGCCAATAAGAGTGCATTAAGATGAGATCTCAGTATCATTTCCCCCTGCCCCCTACCATATTCACAGATAACCGCATTTCACATCGCTTGTTCCTTTTTTTCATCCGCTTCCCTTTGTGTCTGTCAGCCGTTGATTTATTAGCATCTCCTAGCGCCGTGCCGCTAGCTTAAGTTCGGTTAGCATCGGCGGTCCTGTCAGCTGTTGAGTTAATTACCGCTCTTAATGAAGGACTGCTGCTTGGGTGGACATGACATTTGAGGCGTGTC
>NW_015745934.1:0-429 GCF_001515625.1 Sinocyclocheilus rhinocerous
CTTTCATGTTCTCATTCCCATTCTTTGCTGTTACATCAGTCTGTTGCTACAGTATGGGACAACCATATCACCTGAATGATGTTACTGTAGACAGACATCACTCTTCCTGTGCTGCTATAACTGGACTACCTAAACCACAGGAGCACAAACAAGCAGACATTACTGATGAAAGTCTAATTTAGCCTCTGTTGTTTTTTTTGGGCATGTTGAAACAATAGATGAAAGACACAGCAACTTAAAAGCCAGTGGGATGCTGTGCCTATGTGTGTAAGCCGAGGTTGGAATGCTTTTCCCCATCTTTCAGAAAAGCTTCCCGGAAGGAAATTAAAAAAAAAGGTAGATGGAAGTTTGACAGAGCTGTTTTTGTTGTGTGGTGTCTTCCTGTTTTAGAGCCGGTGAGGAGGAGCAGCAGGCCCAGTCGAAGAAAGC
>NW_015745935.1:0-429 GCF_001515625.1 Sinocyclocheilus rhinocerous
TAAAAAAACGAATGATCGGAAGATACCCTGATTAAGAGGCTAAATGGGACCACAGAGTTTGTCTGGGACATTAAACGTCATCACTCCGAACAGGTAAACTCATCTAATCAGCTTTCACGTTTGCAAACTTAAAACTCAAACTTTCAGGGAAAATGTTTTTTAAATCAAGACTGAAAAGAGCTTTTGCAAGTTTAATAATGGTGATGTTTAAGTCAAGTAGCTTTCATTTAGGTTTTTTTTTTTTTTACTTCTAGTTATTGTATTTAGGCTTTGAAACTCATAAAAGTTGTGTTCATTTGTGAAGATTATCATGATGAAGAAAACGTAATAATCAATATATTAAAATTTTGTTGGTCAGAACTTATTTTCTGCTATAATCCAAAAGCCAATAGAAAAAAAAAACTATTTTGTTTTTGTTGAGGGAACCAC
>NW_015745936.1:0-429 GCF_001515625.1 Sinocyclocheilus rhinocerous
CCATACAGTCAAACATCGTGCACTTTATTTCACTGAAGAATAAAATAATTAAATATCAGTCTGGTTGTCCTTCATTTGTTCACAGAAACTCCATCAAACTCTCACTGTGTTTTAGCACGCGCGAATCTCTCTCTGTTTCCACACAGTCACCAGAAATCATGCGATACATCCCGATCATCACTGGCGGTTTTCCTGCTTTTTCAAAATAAAAACGATCGCTAAACGGACATAAATACGTTTCCACTCGGTGCTGTGTCCCGTTCCAGTTAGCGATAGCGCTTCTCTATAATGAAGGATGCTTTTATAAATATATCGTGTTTAAACGCGCAATGACGGATTTCGGCTCCTGCCTGCGTGCAGCTCATTTCCTACTAGTTCATTCCGACACAATGAAAGATTGAGTTGCCTAATATATGCGAGTGAACTTTC
>NW_015745937.1:0-429 GCF_001515625.1 Sinocyclocheilus rhinocerous
TGTCTACTTGACATTTAAAGAGCTGTTACATGCTATGCACACACTACATTCCGTCTAAACTCTTACAATGAAGAGCAATGACAATAAATCAGCTTCTTTTCTAGTAATGTTTAATTAAGTACTTGCCGCTTTTGCCTTTATGTGAATTTGTACAAAACTACAATTTTCACTTTATTGGCTAATAGAATGTGTAGGAATCAACCAACCAGAGAAAACACCATATTGATTGACTGTCAGGAGATCCCTTCAATGTCTGATTACGGCCGTCTATATACAGTGGGAATAAACTGAATTAACTTCGAGTTACAGGTATGAGAGTATGTAATGGTATAATGCTGACATAGATAGTAGTTTGTACTCATATTAAGAATAGTATCTGTGTGTGATGAGGATTAAACCAAGTCATAACCCTAAAACACACACACACAC
>NW_015745938.1:0-429 GCF_001515625.1 Sinocyclocheilus rhinocerous
AAAAAAATATTTTAGACACAGAATTTTAAATATTGATTATCAGATTCAAAACAAGCCTTAAGAAATTATTAAAATATACTTCAATGTGGCAGTGCATGTTTATTCAGCAATATGTAGTGCTTGCTTATTTACATTTACTGTTGAAATTCAGGAATTTAGCTTCATCAGGGCCAACAAATAATGCCCCCTGTTTGAGGTGTTCCATAAGCAGAGTGAGAAACTCCCTCCTTGGCCCACCAGAATCGATTGCTCCCTCACTTGTCCCCAGGTCATCCATAAATTTGACATCGATCCTCTTCAATGGGCAAAATGACTTCATGGACAATGTAAGTCTTGCACTTTCCCAGATATGTTTCCTACTAATATTAAAATAGGATGCTCTGCTGTCATCAATTCTCTCTGCCAGGTTTTCTAAAATCCCTGTAATGT
>NW_015745939.1:0-429 GCF_001515625.1 Sinocyclocheilus rhinocerous
TATCCCAGATCTGGAGCTTGACAAACTTATTGACCACACTGATTACCTTCGAGCCAAATTCAACCCCAATAGTGTGATTTGAGTCATCTTTGACTGGAGGAATAAGGAAAAGACATCAGCAACAGAACAGTGACATTTGTGATATTTCATAGACTTGTTTCTCAATGTTGAATGGCAAGACAACAGAAACTGACATACATCTTTTTTCTATAAAATGATGAAGCAGACAAGATTTTCCAGTTCCTGCATTTCCTATCACAAGGAACTTAAACAGGAAATCTAGAGGGGAGGAAAACAAAAACAATAAAGATGTTTTGTCAAGAACTGCATAGAATTCTCATAATAAATAAAAGAGTATAGGAATGCTACTATATCAAACATTAACCAGACTATAGGCTATTAATACTCAGTCATAATCTGTACACTAAA
>NW_015745940.1:0-429 GCF_001515625.1 Sinocyclocheilus rhinocerous
TAGTAAGCATTTCCCTCTTGTATTTTCAAATGTGTCAGTTCTAGACGACCCAAGTGTGAACCTGTCTGCTCCACTGACAACCCCACATCAGCCCATCTCTTCCTGGCAGACCGCTCAACGCCAACCACTTGCACTCTCGCCATGGCTGAATGACAAAGTAAGCTGTAACACACTATATTCAGACTCATGTATTTTTAATTCAAAACAGCGAAAATCTTGAGGGCATGAAGCTGGAAAGTGTGCTTTTGCGAATACAGAGAGGTGTTGGAGAACACACAGAAAACTGTCTACTAAGAGTCAGGCTCAAGTCAAATCATCTGAAGCTTTTATCCCTGCAGTGCAAGCTACATCTCCTGTGTGTTTGCAAGCTGGCACAAAAAATAAATTTCTTTCTTGGCAGCAGTCAGTATAAATGGGCAGAGCGACAAA
>NW_015745941.1:0-429 GCF_001515625.1 Sinocyclocheilus rhinocerous
TGCTGGTGAAGCTGAAACGAAGAGCGTGTCAGTGAAGGAGGGAGATTCTGTTACTCTTCAGACTGATATTACTGAACTACATGGAGATGAGCTGATAGTGTGGAGGTTTGGGGGTGAAGGAAAACTCATAACTAAAAGTGATATAGAGACCAAGAGCTCACCTTTATACGAAAATGATGAGAGATTCAGAGACCGACTGCAGCTGAATAATCAGACTGGATCTCTGACCATCAAGAATATGAAAAACACAGACTCTGGACTTTATACAGTGACGATCAGCAGCAGCAAACAGATGATAAACAAGAGATTCATTGTTACTGTCAGTGGTGAGTAACTCAATACTTTTGAAGTGATGACTCACAGCAGTCTGTGAGTCTGTGACGGGAAAGACTCATAATGAGGAATCAAACCTTCCTGTAAAATAACAAA
>NW_015745942.1:0-429 GCF_001515625.1 Sinocyclocheilus rhinocerous
TTACGGCTGTTACTATGGCAACGTACCCTGCAATAAGCTAGCATGCAAGTTACACACAGTTTACGTGCATCACGTGAAATGATGGCGCATTCCGACACTTGAACAACCAAAAGCACTATTTAGATTCTAATTTTACAGCGCTGAACAATATCAACTCGTTTAGAGTTAGGTAAATTAATTTATAGATTTACTGCAACTAATACAATAACGTTATTGGATCTTGGCGGATCTAAGCACTTTATGTTAGTGTATTTATACAGACAAAAACACACGTGGATTTAACCACAATTCTACCTGATCAAGATTTCACAATTCTCCCATAAAATATAGTTCGGACACTCTCTCTGAGTGCCGCGTTTCAAGTTCACTAGTTTTTAGTGAATAAAATGGCAGAGGAGTATCAGTTAGCTAATCTAATATTCTCAAACC
>NW_015745943.1:0-429 GCF_001515625.1 Sinocyclocheilus rhinocerous
GCTATGTGTAACCCACTTCTAGCCAAAATAACCTTGAATTTGGTTGTATGTCGTTTTTGACAAAACAACTTGCGAAATGTATGATATTCCATCATGTAAGCAAAGTCAACAGTGATTACAAGGTGCTCGATTTAGCTCGTAGTCAGACCGGCTATTTGTAGCCCACTGATTTTTGGCCACTAGTTTTTGGTCAGGCAGCGCTTGAGATGGTTGATATCCCATCATGTTCGCAATGTCAATAATATCTACAACACTAAAGTGTAATTTCATGACATAGTCTGTCTATAGCCACGGTTTAGCTCTGAATTAGACGGGCTACGTGTAGTCTGCTTTTAGCCCATGCACCCGGCGAAATCGAGGCAATCAGTGGTCTAATTTTAACGACTTGGCTATAGCCCTATATTAGACCAGCAATGAGTATAGCCAAAA
>NW_015745944.1:0-429 GCF_001515625.1 Sinocyclocheilus rhinocerous
AAAAATAGCAAGCCCAGTGAGAATGATTCCTTTAGGCTGTAAAAACATTGCGCTTAAACATGTAATTTCTTTCCGCCGTCAAGTCTTTATGTTTTTGACTTCGGCAGAGCATACTTTAGAAGTTTCGTTCCGAGTTATTCAAGGAGATAACTCATACATGATTTACACAAGCACTGAAAATTTTAAGTGTTTTGAATGTGGTGACCTAGAACACAAACGTTTCACGTGCCCACATAAAGACGATCAGCGGCCGTCTACATCGCGTGGAGATGTTAATAATGCGAGCCAACCCAAAAAGCATACAGAAGAACAGAGAACTGAGACGCAGAAGAAAGCAGCCTCAGAGGAGGTGAGTGATATTAATTTAAATGTTGGGAGTATTGAGCAGCCGGTCTGCGTTTCTGAGACTGTAACTGATGTGATTGATGA
>NW_015745945.1:0-429 GCF_001515625.1 Sinocyclocheilus rhinocerous
ATGGACTGCATTCTAGAAGACCCCACCCATGGGCAAGCGTCTGTGCTGTCCTGTGGCTAGGACCAATTAATGTAAAGCTGCCTTTTGCGGTTATCCATTTCCTGAACTGAAATATGCTACCCGCCCCCTCCTCTTCCCTTTTTATTGCGATTGTCTGTCACATTTGTCTAGAATTGTCTGTTCTGTTATGTCTTAATGTCCTGTCTTACATGTTGTATACTGTTTTGTGTGTTTTTGAATTGAATAGTGAAATTGGGAGCACAAATATTTATATGCAACATGCATGTAATGAATGTGTTATCTTTTCAGGAAATTCTAACAAAAACCGACATGTCATCAACTGGATCGCAACCTGCCATATCTCCCCCACACACCTCCATGTCTCCCCCACACCTTGCCATATCTGCCCTGCTTCCTGCCATGTCTCCC
>NW_015745946.1:0-429 GCF_001515625.1 Sinocyclocheilus rhinocerous
TCTTCCTTATACTTTCTTAACTATAATATCAGTATCATTAGGTTCATAAATGTTTAGAGCAGTGCCAAAGAAAAAGATATCAAAACTACTAAATAAGTAGAAAATGCACATCACAAATGAAGCTGCTTTATAATGGAAAATCATCATGAGATTCTACAATTTGATTATTTCCATAAAATGAATCTTCAAATCCACATACAAGGTCATCATTACTGCAACTGCAGCAGAAAAAAAATTTGAATAATAAAATCAGTTGAGTTGACTCGATCTCGTATGTGGTGCAGTCTGAAAAATTAGGTTTTTTTCCCCACACAACACAAAGTAGATTGAAGCTCTACTAAAATATTTCGATTACAGCAGAAAATAATTTTAAAGGGGTCATAGGATGCAATTTAAATTTTTCCTTTCTCTTTGGAGTGTCACAAGCTC
>NW_015745947.1:0-429 GCF_001515625.1 Sinocyclocheilus rhinocerous
ACAATCAGCAGAACTACAGCACTCATTATCAGAGAGATCAGGGAAGACTAGATACATTCACACTTCATTCACATACTGATTAGCATGAACAATGAGACCAATTAAAGAAATGAGGCGGAAAAACAAGAGCATCACAGACAAAAGACTGATTATACATTTGTATTCACACACAAAGCAAGAGAGATTCCTTTTCTAATTGAAATGTCATTTACCCGTGCTAAATGTGCTCTCAAAAAGTGCTATTAAGAAAAGATGGACCTGCAACCAAACAAACAACAACAAGTTTGTTAAGACCTTCAAATAAAGGTGAAGTCTATTCTAATGCAATATGTAAACTAATGTGTTTAGGCACCATGCAACCCACTTTGAACAACATTAAGAAACTTTTGAACAGCAGTCTCTCTCTCTCTCTCTCTCTATATATATATA
>NW_015745948.1:0-429 GCF_001515625.1 Sinocyclocheilus rhinocerous
ACCAGCTGAATTCGCACCAAACCAGCACTAACCAATATAAACCACCCTGGACCAGCATAGAATGCTAGATTTCTTCAGTAGGGTAGTTAAAGATCTGTGCATGTAACCTTTTTTTTCTTCTTTTTTTTTAACCGATAACCACTGTAAGCGATGTGTATTCAAGTCAGCTGACCCATAGCCCTTTTCCTAAACTGAAAGAACCCACTTACAATGTGATGAAGGTTTTGGTTATGAACTTTTGTTTAGAACTAGCAGGGTTTTTGGTTAGAATGAGCAGGTTTGACAAATTAAATAAATAAAATATATTTTTTTTAATTACAAGAAAAGACAGTACATATGACCTGTAAGTCTTCTGAGAAAATATTAGGGATGCACCGATACCGAGGCCCGATACTGAGCTCCTGTACTCGTTAAAATGCCCCGATACCA
>NW_015745949.1:0-429 GCF_001515625.1 Sinocyclocheilus rhinocerous
TCTTTCTTTACAGGACCTCGTTGAGGACTGAAGCAGATAATAAAGCATGTGCAATTATGAATTTCAGCATTTGTGAGAAACCTGTCAGGAATAATGGGTCATGTTTCTGCCTAAAATCAAGAAGGGGAAAAAAAGAAACTAAAGCCTGTTAATTTTTTAAAAACAAAATAAATCTCATTACCGTAAAATAAAATATAAAATTATAATAATAACCATGTGTCTGGACATTTTGCTTGTTTTAAATTCCAAATACTGTACTATTATATAATATTTGCATTTGCAATTAAACAAAAATGTTTAATTGTACATGGAAAAAAATTTAATTTAGATTTTCTTTATGCTAATTATAATTGTAGTCATTGGTATGACATTATTTTGATTACAATTAAGCACATTTTCTCCCAAATTCACATTTGTATTTATTTTGAT
>NW_015745950.1:0-429 GCF_001515625.1 Sinocyclocheilus rhinocerous
TATTAAAAACAACCAGTTACTCACCTTAAAAATGGACTCCAATCGGTCCCTCGACAGATTTCGGGCTGACATTATCAGCCTTTTTGCGCCGTGGTATAGGCTGAACTGCGGCTGGTACAGGTCATCCATTGGCAAATGACGCACAGATTGCGTAGCTGCTTCTGTCAAGAGCACACACCGCCACCTACTGTTCCGAATGCACGTCTTCATCTTCTGACGTGTCTCGTTTTACCATCTACTGGACTGCCTGTGCAATGTTTAAACTTTTATTTCTTGCTCTTTATCTCCCTATTTCTTTCATAAATCTTTCTTTATCATAGATCTATTCTTTTCATTCTCTATTTTATTTTGAATATTATAAATATATAAATAATAATATTTCACCCATAAGCAGGGTGAAATATTAATATTTATATATTTATAATAGAT
>NW_015745951.1:0-429 GCF_001515625.1 Sinocyclocheilus rhinocerous
TTAGTAAGTGTCAATACATAACACATTTCCTCGTCAAAAGAGCAAACTGTTAAAAGAGAGTTCGTTTTTTATCCAGCTTAAATCGATTCTTGAATATATGTTTCCAAAGACTTTCTTGATGATCTCCAGACTTTTCACTTTTGTGCGACTCCTAACGTTTTAGCACTAAAGAGTTATTGGATGAGGACTGTCTTCTCAGCCACCGCCTCGAAAGATAAAAAACTAAATTTATTTTGCGAAATTAATTTCAAACAGGCTAGATGGGACGCATTCGCACAGTCGAGGCAGTTTGATGTGAAGCACGAGCGCTTCCTCTGTCTCTCACTCGCGCGGTGAGAGAGTGAGAGTGGGAAGGAGAGGTGGGTGAGAGACTGAGAGGGACAGAGAGCGCGAGTTATGATAGAACAGAGCAGTGACCAATAGAATAAC
>NW_015745952.1:0-429 GCF_001515625.1 Sinocyclocheilus rhinocerous
TCTTTCTCACCCACTCCACAGCTGCGTCTCCATGGACACCAGCTGACACACTACTCACTCAAGCACATCAACTCCAGCCGATCAGTGATGTCAGAATGTTGACACACGTGATCAAGCAGATCAAGCACCAGCTGACCGAATGACTCTTTCTTGGGAAAACTCTTGTCTGTGTAATTAATGATTTTTATTTTAGTATCACTAATATTTTCTGTTAATATTATGAATTAGATTTGATTTAGGCTATATATATTTTGTTCTCACTTCAATCTTAAAGTTTCAGTAATTTTGTTGTGTTTTTGTCATTTTTTAAATGTCTATATAGTGTTTTATTGATTTTTGTTTATTAGTTAGTACTTCAGTTTAAGCTTCATTTCATTTCAGTTAACATTTACTTTATTTCAAATAGCAAAAAAAAAAAAAAAAAAACTT
>NW_015745953.1:0-429 GCF_001515625.1 Sinocyclocheilus rhinocerous
AGAGGGATGTGTTCAGTTTCCATCAATCAAGGACGGGACTTACATCTTTTTCTCAAAGGTGTGTACTGTAAATGATTTTGTCTGATCAAACTGTATTAGATTTTTTCAATATTATTCATTAATACCGGTCACAAACGTATAGGCATAAATTATTATAATAATATTAATAATATAAAATAAGAAACGCCATGATGGACATCTGCGCATGTGCCGTCATTCACGCACCGGATATGAGCCAGACACATGTCGGACATGTTGACCTTGCCACGGTTAGAAAGGCTTTGTATTTAGTCATTGCATGCATTTAAGAATTTGTTTGAACTTTTAGATTAAGTTTTTGCATTTTAGTTTGAGTGGTTACTATGAAAAACCATGGGACACAGTTATGTTTTAGTAAATTTTGAGGCATAAATATTTCATGTCGTCAAA
>NW_015745954.1:0-429 GCF_001515625.1 Sinocyclocheilus rhinocerous
GGATCAGCTCAGATACAGCTGCTCTGATGCACCATGTGTCTGGTGTTGGATGACTCTGTGAGTATGAGACACAGCAGCTGAGCGGGGGCACACACCACCCTGTGGTCTCAAGCAGTTGGTTCATGTATGTACACACTAAAACTTATGTTTGCCCACATGCAGAGAGTCATGCAAGTCGAGAAATCTTTTGTCTGAAAATTACACAGAGCACATTATATAAATAAGGAACCAAATAAGGCAAATATGTGTATGTAGTGCATATAAGTTTGTATACGTGTGTGTGTGTTTGTGTGTTTCCACAAATATAAAAAAACGAGAAAAAAAATATTAAGCAGCACAGCTGTTTACAATATTGATAATAATTGATAAGAAATGTTTCCTGCACACCAAATCAGCATATTAGAATGAATTCTGAAGGATCATGTGACA
>NW_015745955.1:0-429 GCF_001515625.1 Sinocyclocheilus rhinocerous
TTCATACGTCTCTCTGTTTTCAAAATATCTCTAAACGAAATGGCAGCGAATAATAAGGAATCGGCGGGTATGTCATTTCATTTGTATGCTTAACATTTTGCTTAAAAGAGCAGAATTAGCCTATTATTTTATGCAGTCTGAGCTGATCAAAACGACACCAATGGTCCAATGAGCTGCCTCTTAAAAATAATAAACATATGAATATAAATCGTTATCTCTATAAATATATGCAATTTATTTATAGATAACTTATTTAGGTAAGAGCCATTAGCGTTTAGGTAATTCGATCTGCAGTGGCAAAACAGCACATTATATGGTAAATATGAGACACAGTGTTTCATTATGAAGCGTCAGTTAAATTATTTTACTTTATTTCCATTGAAAGAGATCGTTTGTAGACAGCACTACACAGTTAAACTGACATATTTT
>NW_015745956.1:0-429 GCF_001515625.1 Sinocyclocheilus rhinocerous
TTTAATGAATGATTTAATTCACGTTTGCTCTGTTCTTAGCTCTCTAAACCGGCCGTTTGGAAGTCGCATCGTGACGCCCTCTGGGATCCTCCTTAACAGCCAGATGCTGGACTTCTCTTGGCCCAACAAAACCCACAGCTCTGCAGCTTTCAATCTGGTACACCTAGATGCCTACACATGGCAAAAACAGGCACACACTCACAAAAACTTGCTGTTTGAATTATTTTTAACTTCTACATCCATCTTTTTTTTTTAAGATTTAAATAGTCATTCTATCCCTCTCTCTTTTTTGCCATTTGGTTTGTAAGGTGCTCTTAAGCAATTTTGATAACTTCTGCCAAAAGCCTTTCCCTCTCTCCAAAACTCTTCCCCCCGAAGGCATGTCAGCAAAGCCCAATGTGCAAAATGAAGAATGAAACTATCATTGTG
>NW_015745957.1:0-429 GCF_001515625.1 Sinocyclocheilus rhinocerous
AAGTACTACCATTGTAGACCTAAACCAAGGTAATACCATGTTGTAGTTGTTTTGTATTTTAGAATTACCAGGGTATTTTTTACCATTTGTGCTCCATGGTCTTGCTATACTTTTTTTTATTTGTATTTATTTATTTATTTTTTGTAAGGGAAACCAATAACAAAATAGACTAAATATGCTTTACAAATAAAATCCACCAATTTGTTGCAGTTGGCTCTAAGTGAGTCAGTTGCTGCATATTTTATGGCTTTGTCTAAACATAAACATGCATTAAGGTCAAATCACTTCAATTAAATATATATTTTGTTAGAACAACACTAACAAAAAGTACCAAGTACTATCATTTTAGACATAAACGAAGATAATATCATGCTGTAGTTGTTGTTTTCATTTTAGAATTACCATGATATTTGTACCATTTCTGCACCA
>NW_015745958.1:0-429 GCF_001515625.1 Sinocyclocheilus rhinocerous
CACCATTCCAGGATGTGTAGATCCAAATTCCCCAAATTTTAACTTCCAAGCCAATGTGAACAGCAAATCTTGTGAGGGGCCAGCCACAAATCTGACCTTTGGTGGTGTTTACCAAATATGCACTCCTTCGGCAGATGGAAATGTCATCTGTGACGAGCTTGCACAAAAAAATCCAAATACTGGTGATTATACATGCCGCCAACCGTACACTAGCTTTTTGTTAGTCTCTGAGACAGTAGAGCAGGTTTACAGTAAATCTAAGTGTTATGAGAAATGTAATTCATGCTGGTTAGTTTTGGATTGTTGTAAACATGTATGTGAACATTTTTACTTTGTCCGTAAGGCACAAATCAACACTTACTGGTGTTCCACAAGTCAGACAGTCCCTCAGTACTCTGGTTACCTTTTTGGAGGTCTATTTGGACCATC
>NW_015745959.1:0-429 GCF_001515625.1 Sinocyclocheilus rhinocerous
TTTTGAAAACACTGAACTCGCGTACCTTATTACTCTTGACAGAACTGGCGTTTCAACAACACGCGCATGAAGCCATCTAGCTAAAGTGCAGCTACAACACCCTGCTTCTGCAGGCGGGAAGAACCAACACCACAAAACTATCACATCAATTGCCCAACCAGCCAGTTGCACACACACAGGGCCGGAGCTGGAATCTCTGCTCCTCTCTTCACCAGCACCCCCAACTGCCAGGATAGAGTTTAATTTTAGGCTCACTTCAAATTGCTTGTCAACAACTGAGCGCAAGGAAGATTGGAGATCCGGCACTGAAGAGAGGGAGAGACAGAGACAGAAAAACAGAGGTGTGAGGGAACGAGGAAGCGAGAGAGAGAGGGGAAACGGCTTGCTGTGCTTCTCTCCTTGAATAATGAAGTGTCTGTTGAACTGGTC
>NW_015745960.1:0-429 GCF_001515625.1 Sinocyclocheilus rhinocerous
GAAAGGTAATTTTCAAAAATCCATAATAGGGGCACTTTAAAAACAGTTGTGCTGCACATTTTCATGCTGGGTTGCCATTGGACGTCCAATGTAAAATCTGCATCCTGAAGCAAAACCAGTTGATGACCACTGATGTAATGTCAGCTATATGCTCATCCAGTTACGCAAAAAATTCCCATCACATACGCATACACACATATCATAGGCAGCCATCCATAAACAGGAGGTTAAATGTCTAAAATTCAAGAACTGATTGATTGCCTGTCTCCTCTATGACGTGAATGAAGGCAGAAGCATAAATAAGAGAGAGGGGCAGACGTGAAGAGGAAGGCTGCTTGTGCTCCAAGGCCTGCGAACACCACACACACTCACGCAAGAGAAATTAATCTCATTTGCTGAAAAGAGGCTGATATTAATACCAAGGGGCAC
>NW_015745961.1:0-429 GCF_001515625.1 Sinocyclocheilus rhinocerous
TTGAGATCGCATCACATAAGCTTATCATGGATGTGGTAACATGATAGAACAGCTCCATGGATATGCTGGAACGCTATCTTGAGCAACAAGCGGCTATAACGGCAGCTCTCTTGAGCAAAGAGGTGCGCAAAAATGCCCGTCAATTTGCTACTCTGGATAGCAACGACATCACAGATGCAGAAGAAATAGTAAACCTTCTTAAACCTCTAAAAAAAGCCACCACTATCCTGTCTGATGAAAAGAGCGCCACCCTGTCACTCATTGTGCCCTTGAATTCCATGATCGAGCAGAGCATGACACTGGACGAGAAAGACTCCACAACTATAGCTAACATAAAAGCAGCCATCCTGCAAAACCTCTCAGGCAGATACACAGAAGTATTAAACTGGACCCCAGATTTCGATCATTGCCCCACCTACTCCCTGAACA
>NW_015745962.1:0-429 GCF_001515625.1 Sinocyclocheilus rhinocerous
TTGCTGTCATCATCAAAGGATGTGCACTGAACGACATGCAAGTCTGGCACTTCCTTTGCACAAAATGAAAAACTTAATATTTAAATGTACCCAAATCTAGTTGTCTTGCAAACAAGTCAAATCAAATTTATTCATATAGCGCTTGTCATGGTACACATTGTTTCAAAGCAGCTTTGACATACGTATATACAGTATATCCAAACATTATATAAAGAGCTGCAGTATAAAGTGCTGCTGTTTCGTTCAGGAAATGCAAATATAATTAATCTAGGGATCTAAAACTAATGAACACTTTCACTTACTCAAGAATCACACACTCCTATCTTGAAAAGCGAACAGACAGATAAATGGGATTTGCACTTTGTTCCCTCACTTTGCATGTTTCATTGTGGATAGAAAGTCAAAACAATTCCTCTAGACACACACAGC
>NW_015745963.1:0-429 GCF_001515625.1 Sinocyclocheilus rhinocerous
AGAAGATGAACATTTATTGTGAACAGAAGACAATAAAGACTAAGAGCTGCTCATTCAGTTATTTACATTCAACATTTAGTGAGGAAAAAATTGAAAAATGTTTATGAGCAACAAATTATCCATGTGTGATTTGATAGTTTTACTTTTATAAAAAAAAAATAAAAAAAAACAGCATGTCCACAAATCACAGAATGTCTGAAAATACTTTACATTTGTATTGTTAAATTTAGCAATGTTATGTTAATGTCATGTAAACAAGCATCTCCGGGTTTACTGTAATACGATATTTTGACTAGGTTATTAAAGAGACTTGCTTGTGTTTGCAGGGTTGTAAAACACTGTGGTCAGTGTGATAAAGATCATCAACATGCTGCCTTGTGGTTTTCTTTCGCTCTTGCATTTAAGTTATTTTGGTCAAACCAAGATGCC
>NW_015745964.1:0-429 GCF_001515625.1 Sinocyclocheilus rhinocerous
GAAAGTCGGAGACACTCCCCGCAAGAGAGGCCGACCTCCAGGTACCGGAAAAGTCAAGGCACGTGCCGCAGAAGGTGGAGAGACGGGAGGTGAGAACGCCGATGGCACCGCTCCTCGTCGTAAGAGAGGACGTCCAAGCAAAGTCAGACTCGCAGTCGTGCTCGAAAAACTCCCCACGGCATCAGCGGAGGAAGACGAAGAGGAGACCGATGCACCCTCTCCCAAACAATCCCGCACCTCTGATGATTCATCGCAAAATCCAAATGATGATGATGAAGACACCAGGGCGAGCGAGAACGATGCAGACCCAGAAGACGAAGAAGATGACGACGATGACGCCATTGATTGTTCAAAAGTGAACAACACAAGCGAGAACGAGATGGTGGGCAAATTCAAAAAAAAGAAATGAAGACATAAGGGGCTTCATTG
>NW_015745965.1:0-429 GCF_001515625.1 Sinocyclocheilus rhinocerous
TTGTATTACATTATGTATTTAACAGTGTTATTCAATGAAACCATGTTTATTATTAATTAACCAATCATTAATGCCTCATTGTTTTTATAGAATACATTTTAAGTCATGAAAACTAGAATATTAAGTCAGTAAGTTGTTGTTGGTGATGGCATTATTACCGACATTAAAACACGTTACAAACGTCAACAGTCAAAAAAGTTTCACAGGATTATGAACATAGGTACCTGAAAGTGATGCACGGGCTTTTTTCTTTCTCTGCGCCGGACTGCGCTTATGTCTTTTCCCTGATATAGTCTAGTTGTCCATTTAATTATGATGATCATTTGTATTCACCTTCAACATGAGGTGAGAGCGGGCGCGGGCGCAGATGCGGGAATGGAAAAATCACGTGTGCTTATACTGCCTATACTGTGTTCATCATAAAATGCA
>NW_015745966.1:0-429 GCF_001515625.1 Sinocyclocheilus rhinocerous
TCCAGCTGTGGACTACTGGTTCCGAGAGAGCGAGAGGGTATGGGATTCAGCACACATCCATCTCCAGCGTGCAGTGCGGAGGCACAAGCGTTTCACAGACGTCCGTCGGTCAACCCCCCGTTTTCCAGCCAGGCGACCGGGTCTGGTTATCGACTCGAGACCTCCGCCTCCGCCTGCTGTGCAAAAAGCTGATTTCCCGCTACATCGGTCCCTTTCCAATACAGAGGCAGGTCAATGACGTCACCTATCAGCTCCAACTCCCGGAAAGGTACAAATTACATCCCACATTCCACATCTCACTGCTGAAACCTTTCTCCCCTTCCATCACAGGATCCACTGAGCCGGACACACCTCCTCCCCCAGTGTGTTTAGAGGAGGCCGCAGTCTACCAGGTCCGTGACATTCTGGACTCGCGTCGACGGGGCGGCC
>NW_015745967.1:0-429 GCF_001515625.1 Sinocyclocheilus rhinocerous
GAGAAATGAAAAATTGAAAAAAAAGAAGAATAGCAAATGGTTAAATTAAAATATTAAATGTCTACATGCTATTGACATTGAATGTTGTTACCTATTAAAACACTTTTCAGATTGGGACTGGTTGGGGAGACATTATAGTACTGTGTTTACTGATAAAACTACCAGAGCCTAATGAGACATCGAGAGGGTGGTGACATATTGTTCCACTAGTAAATAGAATTGGCAGAGAGTCTGTAACTCTCCCATAATGCCTTTTCTCTTCCACAGTGTTGTTTTGCGTGGAGTTTGGGGGCTGTTTGTGGATCATTGTTTGTTCCATTTCATAGCTGCAAGCTGTCTTTCCCACCCACGGACAAAAATAGATGTCTTTTGAACCTGACGTCTTGACGGTTCTGAGGTCTCATCTGTTAGTTTCTACCTGTGGTTGTT
>NW_015745968.1:0-429 GCF_001515625.1 Sinocyclocheilus rhinocerous
TTACAAGAAGAAAGACATGAGGACCTGGAGCTGCAAGTCTGATGCCATTCACAATCTCATTTATGACGTCTTCATTGGACAGTTGTGTGTCATATAGACCAGGAGTGTCCACGACACAAATCTGCCTTCTGTTTATCATCCGTGATTCAAATGAACTCTGTTGAGTGACCAATGAACCTCTTGGCTCTGACACAAATAGCCTTTCACCAAGAATGGTATTTCCTGTAGCACTCTTGCCAACTCCTGTTTTACCAACCAAAGCTATGCATATGTCCTGACCTGTTGACATTTTAAGAAGTATTTGTTAACAAACATTTGCAAATTTGAAGGAATATTAACTAGAATAAAATAGAGTTGTTAGTAGTGTTGTAAACTCAGAAGCGAAAGACCAGGAGACTCTTGGGTATCTTCAGCAGAGTTCTTTATTGA
>NW_015745969.1:0-429 GCF_001515625.1 Sinocyclocheilus rhinocerous
GCTCTAATTAATTAAATTCCAGCAAGGTCAAGCGCTATGAATTGAACAATTAAGCACTTACCCGGTATGAGACATTTGCAGTGTTAACTTAGTTAGGTTCAGCCTCGAGTGCAGCAGAAACGCGTGAATGCAGGGGGTTTGGGTGTGTTTCCAGCAGCCTGCTTGGCACATCTGCTGATGGTGGCGCGTGTATGTTCAGGGAGCGCTCACATGTGTTATTCTCTATCCATCTGCCCACAAGTCATAACGTGAAAGTCGACAGAGGGCAAGAAACTGAGAAGAAACCTGGCACCAGCACTTTCTAGTTTTATGGTCCTTGTTGCAACTTGAGCCTGAGATACCACCAGGGTAATGAAGCAGTTGGACACAACAGCTTGTTGATGTTCCAGAACGGCTCTAATAACTAGGTATCATTTACAATGCTGGTCC
>NW_015745970.1:0-430 GCF_001515625.1 Sinocyclocheilus rhinocerous
AAAAAATCACATAAATCATTTTCATAAACTAAATCGTCTATAACTTTTTTTTTTTTTACTTCAACAATAATCTGCCAAGGGTCATCTTTAAAATGAGACCAAACTCTATACTCCTAAGCTTCAAATTTTTATGAAAGTCTTTTGACATGAGCATTTATGTTCTCTAAGCATCTCAGAGTAGGCTTTTTAAATCGACACACAAGGGCTAAAGCAATAGATCACCAGAAAATGACAATTCTGTCATTATTTACTCACCTTCACGTTGTTCCAAACCTGAATAGGTTTCTGTGAGACTCAAAAGGAGAATTCTTGAGGGAATCTTTATGCAGGTCTTTCCAATAGCTCTAAAAATGAGAATTATGAAAAAAAAAATACAGAAATTAAAATGATTTAAAAGAACCATAAGAGTAGTCCATATTTCAATAACTAC
>NW_015745971.1:0-429 GCF_001515625.1 Sinocyclocheilus rhinocerous
AGCGGCTGTTGATGAAGACCAAAGCAACAGGTGGATTAAGTCATTACCGCTGTGAAGGTAAAGAAGTTGAAAGAATAGTTTTACCTCATATCTTCTTTTTTATAATCCTTGGAAGCCAACATCTAAATCAACAATAAAATTGGCTTAATATCACAGACACAGGCCTAAAGTGTAAGCAGACGTTTGATTGTTTAGTTCTGTCCTCTATCATCACAGTTAAACAGGGCTTTCATGTTGCGCGCTCTGTAGCTCCTTCGTGTGAGCGTGATCTCTCTTCTGAATTACGAATAGCAAAAATGCATCATAGACAAATGTCCTAATATTATTGCATATAAAAACAGCTGGCGACTATGTGGAGATAGAATTTACAAGATAATGTATATATAGCAATAATAAATGTATGTGTATTTTCTTAATTTCCCAAGTACC
>NW_015745972.1:0-430 GCF_001515625.1 Sinocyclocheilus rhinocerous
AAAAAATGACAATAAATATAAAATGAATTTTAAATTTGGTCATTTTCGCACGAAACTATGACTTCAGAAGACATGGAAAATAGCTCATACATTGTTTGAAACAGTTTGAAACATAAGTAGACGATCAAATATGTTTTTATTTAGCTAGAATACAAAAATAAATTGTTTATACACTTTTTTTTATGCTTATCCACATTTATGTTTTCTGTAGTTAGACTAGTGGAACACAATGCTACCAATGCCAAGGTCCTTGAATGCGAGTACCATTATGCATTTTTTCACCTTGATATCAGACATGGCGTTTAATAAATCCATCACCTTGATTTCCAAGAATTTCTAAATACTCAATGTAATGTATTTATATGGCATTGATTTTGTTCTCCCCAAAGGTAAATGGTGCGAGCTGAACGTTGATGAGTGCAAATCTAAT
>NW_015745973.1:0-430 GCF_001515625.1 Sinocyclocheilus rhinocerous
TATATATATATAAATAACTCAAAACCATCACATATGGCTAATGTGCAACATTCTTGCAACATAACTGTACAAGTACTGTGCAGTTGTTTTTATTGCTCTACATTGAGCTTTTTCTAAAGATATTTCTTCACTGTTACTCTACTGAATAAAAACTACCCTTATTAAGTGTAAAAATACCCATTTTGTAAAGTTTTTTTTTTTTTTTACTTTATGAGAGCATTTTATAGTCATATGATTATAGCTTGATTATAAAAACTAATTAACAACAATTACAAAAATTTAATTAACTACAAAACTACCTGTACACAGTGCTCCGGAAATCTTAATAAATGCTTGCTAGAATACATTTTAAGGTGTTTTGTTAGTTGTTTCATCAAAACTAAATTATATTAGACAACAAACACAGAGATCTGACAGCTATAGATTACAA
>NW_015745974.1:0-430 GCF_001515625.1 Sinocyclocheilus rhinocerous
TGTTCTATAAAATATAAAACAATACAATATAAAAGTAATACGAGTGTTTACACTGTAACACTATGAATGTTAGAGTCTAAGACTGTTTAGACCAATGGAATATTGTTCGCGAATACATGAAGATGTTTATAACGTGCTTAATAATATTTTAGCTTCTCAGATAAAAAAAAAAAAAAAGTTTTGCTTATGCCTACAAAATCGTTTTTTATTATTTTTTTTTTTAATTATAGGAGTTATGAGTGGGCAACATGCTAATGTAATAATATAGTTGCTCCTGATATCAAAATGCTAACAGATGTGTGTGTGTGTGTTTTTTTTAATATTTTAACCAGATACCTTGAGGCCTTCACTTCAAACTGTTTTCCTCTGAGAGTGTTGTGCCAACATCATGTAACGAATCAGTCCACTGAAGGCGAGCGTAGTGAGAACC
>NW_015745975.1:0-430 GCF_001515625.1 Sinocyclocheilus rhinocerous
AAAAATGGGGTATACTTACAAATTTCTCTGGACACGGAAAGTCGAACAGCTTTACCATTCCAAAGTCATCGCCTGTGACGATGTTGAGGCCGGAGTGAGACACACAAGTGCAGGTTACATCTGCCTTATCTGTGTTCCTGGACCAGATCCCCACCACCTCATCCCCGAGGACACTACAGAGACACCCAAACAATTCAACACTGCAGTACTACTGTAGCCATTGTGAACTGTCACTTTATTGATTTCATTTTTATTCTATGGGATACCAGCAGTGCTGGAACCGAGGACCAGAGTTAGTTGAAAACAATAGGTAATTTGCGGTGTAATTTTTACAGACCATTTCAATTTGGTCTGAATGAGAATATACAAATACACAAAAATGTGCTGCAGTCCGTTACCTTGTCCATGTGGCCCAGGTTATTCTGTCTAT
>NW_015745976.1:0-430 GCF_001515625.1 Sinocyclocheilus rhinocerous
AAAATGAGTTCATATAATCGAATCGCCTGCATGGCCTCTGTGATATTAGTGAAAAGGAAAGTCATTTCAAAGGCTTTTAATGAAAGGTTATAAAGACAAACAATTTTGTCATTAGAATAACGTGTGCTAATTGATTGTGCACATAAATCCCAACACATGATCTACATTCGGCCGTGAACAAACACGTTCTGAGACGTGTCAGATCCCAATTAATCAAGCAACACGAGCATGTGTTTCATTCTCAGCCTCGCGATCCTAACATCTACAGCTAGTTCTGACCCTAAATCCGTGACAAGTGTCTTCATAACCTTCCTTCTCAGATCCACTCCAAATATTTGCTGTCGCCATCTGTTAGAAAAGATGGTGGCTTATAAGAGAGCAGCTAAAAACATAAGTATTGTGCTTAAAAACGCCGGCGGCGTGTCTGCCA
>NW_015745977.1:0-430 GCF_001515625.1 Sinocyclocheilus rhinocerous
AAAATGATTGCTGCCAGACGCTGGCAGAGTGAAGGAGGCTTGAGAGAGTTGTGAGTGAGGGCAAAGAACTTATATTGGGCTTCTATACTCTTTGGTGAGGGCGCGGGCAGATCCAGCTATTATAAGCGATTAAGCGTCTTTGGACTCGTCTTTTTTTAATTTGACTTAATTTACTTCACTTAATTTGACACTTTAGAAAGGTAACAAAGTGGTAAGTTGTAGTTTAGGTTTAGCGATATATTCATCCTATCTTATTTGCAAAGGATTTGAAATAATGTTTTTTTTTTTTTTTTAAATGTATTATTTATTTTACGGATTTTATTTGTTTTCATAGCAATATCTGGCAACACTGATCTCCGGCACTTAAACTGACAGTAATTTAAAAAGCCCACGGACAGGTTATTGCTGACAGCATACCACATTCGGTAAG
>NW_015745978.1:0-430 GCF_001515625.1 Sinocyclocheilus rhinocerous
AAAAGAGGAGAGTCTGGACACACAAAAAGGTGCACAGAGGTATGTGCACACACAGTAGTATTTGGCTACCTTTGCATTTCTCAAAAAGCATTTTCCTTTCATCTTTTTCCCATTTGGACTTGGTTGGATTCTGTGATCTTATGCAAAAGAGCATTTTTTAATTATCATTGTTTTTATACTGCTATTTTAAAAAAAGGAACACCTGAACTGTTTTAAAAACATTTTGTATTTGCTCAGAAAATATGTAAGAGTACAGACTTTGTTGGTGCATGATTTCAGAAAGACAAGATCATTTTGCATGTTGTAAATTAATTTACAGACCATTAAAAAGTGAACTGTTCATATGAATGTTGCAAAATTATAAATCCGCAGACTAAATGCTTCAGTCATTTAAACACATTGTAAAAGTAGACTTAAAATATATATTTCC
>NW_015745979.1:0-429 GCF_001515625.1 Sinocyclocheilus rhinocerous
GGCTTGAGCCAGTCGTTCCATTTTCTCCTGAATTGAGCGAGATGACAGCCTCTGCCGGGAGCTTGTGAAACAGCACAGACAGCAGTTAATTCAACACACCCTCATTTTACTGCTGCTCCAACAGAAACTAATAGCTCGCTCTAAATGTAGTAATACAAACACTCTCACTTTCTCTGAAATGGGCTCTGCTGCTCCTCCTCTTGGTTGGAGCTCTGTGGGCCAGAACATCCAGAGTAAGCTTGAGAGTTCATCAGTGTGAGATTGAGACTGGACTGTTTGGGTCTATAGCAGATTTGTCTTTGATAGCTTTACCTTATTGGATTTAAAGGTCTTCGCTGCAATCCGCACACTTGCACTGTGGATGAGATTGCATGTTAACAGAAGGGACCTTAAAGGGATAGTTCACCCAAAAATGAAAATTCTGTCATT
>NW_015745980.1:0-430 GCF_001515625.1 Sinocyclocheilus rhinocerous
AAAAGTCGACATTCGAAACCAGAATAAAACAAAATGTACTGTAATTTTTATTAAATTAATGCTAACCAGCATTAAATCACAACATTAACTATAATTGTGAGGATCAGAGAGGGTGGAAATGATCATGAAAAAACACATTTTGACTGTTTCTGATACAAGAACTAAAATAGAGGGGAACTAATAAATGCAATAAAAGAATGCAAAGAATTGTAAATGTGCAAGCAATGAAAGAGTGAAACACAGCAGGCTCTTTTTTGTGGAATAACTGCCCTTCATCAGTACTTAGATACTGGAGATACGGTCTTGATAATGTAAAAAAAAAAAAAAGTCTACACTTTAAGCTCTAGCAAAAGCAGATCATATTTTGTGCTCTTGCAAATGATTTAAAATGCAAGAATGGCTGAAATAACTCCCAAACAGATGAACAGAA
>NW_015745981.1:0-430 GCF_001515625.1 Sinocyclocheilus rhinocerous
AAAAAAATAATGTTGTCAAACAGGTTTTCTGACCAGTCCACCCATCAAATACACAGATAATTCTACCCCAAAATACATACCTTATAATATTGATAAAAATAATATCAATAAGCATATAAGATTCAGTATTAAAATATTTAAATTTTGAGTGATGAAATCACCAACAATGAGTCCACCATCAACTGCACCATATTAGCATTCAGAACCAATGAAACAACAATATTGTATGCTGATGGGTTGTCAGCTTGAGATTTCACGCTGTTGCAGCTGATAGACATTTTTCAGAATTTAGTGAAGGTGAGTGGGAGGTCTTAAGTGAGTTTTTTATCAGAGACGGATATATTCATCATGCTGTTGCTCAGTGCATGCTGAAAACACCCTCTACATAACACTTCATTCCCTTCACCCGGCCCCTGCATAACACCTGCAC
>NW_015745982.1:0-430 GCF_001515625.1 Sinocyclocheilus rhinocerous
AAAAAAAAGTGAGATAATAACTTTAAAATTTTAAACATACAATTTTTTTTTATTTGAAAAGTGTGCTTTTTCTTAAGCTATGCTCACACTGCAAGCATTAGTGCTCAATTCTGATTTATTGCTCAGATCCGATTTTTGTATGGCTGTTCACATTGTCTTTTTTAATGTGGCCAATATCAGATTGCAGTGTGAACGAATGACAGTCATGAACTGACCTACATGTGCAAAAGAACAATAACAAGACGGCATGGAGTGCGCTGTCATATGGAAGTAAACGCAGAGGCCACTGAATTAAGCATTTACGCATTAATTTATAAGCTGATGTCCCGTGGAAGCCAGTGAATTAGTGATAAGGAGGATGAAGATGAGGAGAAAGAGAGCAACGTTTTTAAATACACTGAACAAAATTATAAACGCAACACTTTTGTTT
>NW_015745983.1:0-430 GCF_001515625.1 Sinocyclocheilus rhinocerous
AACCATATTTGCTCTGTTTCCACCTCCTTTAGCTTTCCAAAACATGAATTCCAAACGGAAAGCAGAAACATGGAAGAAGAACCGAAGACAGCTGGTAGAAGAGAGTTTCTTTATGTTACAAAACATAAATTTCCTGGTAGAATTTGTGATTTCATTCCTTTCATATACAGGCATATTCAACCGTCGGGACACCAGACTATATCGCCCCTGAGGTCTTCATGCAGACGGGCTACAACAAGCTTTGTGACTGGTGGTCTCTTGGAGTGATAATGTACGAGATGTTGATAGGTTAGTACTTTCAGATACTAAACACTAAAGTAAACGGGTCATATCAGGCCAGTCCTTTCTTTCTGTAAAAGCATTTTGCTGTAGCCTTTTCCTGTGCTAAAACAGGTGTTTGTTTTGTTTTCCTGTTCCAGGCTACCCACCC
>NW_015745984.1:0-430 GCF_001515625.1 Sinocyclocheilus rhinocerous
AAATCATTGGATTTATAACCGGACACTGAATAAGACATGGTGAGTAACACTGGAAACGTACTTGGTTCCTCTAAAGAAGTAGGTGTTGCCGGTGGGTGTGTAGAAAACAGCGGCATCCAGCTTGTCTCTTGGTAGGCCTATGCCAAGCTCCTTGAAAGTTTTTGGATAACCTTCCTCCATTTTGGCCTCATTGAACACCCAGTACTTATCACCTATATAGAGGACAGAAAAACAAGCATTATTGCAATTTGTGATGCTTATTAAAACCAGAGATGCAATGCGAGGCGAAAAAATACAGAAGATGGACGCACCTTTGAAGAAAACAAACTTTCCATCAGAGCGTTCGTAGGCTGCGTTGATTGAGGGAGGCAGTCCCTTCCAGAAATGTCCAATGGGCATGGGATAGCCCTGCTGAGGTTTACCATCACGC
>NW_015745985.1:0-430 GCF_001515625.1 Sinocyclocheilus rhinocerous
TAGAACTCAACTAGAAAGGTCAGTGACCTGTATAAAACTTTGACAGTTCCAACATGGTGCTCTATTGCTCTCATGGTGCACTAATACTAATAAAAAATAAAAACTACAGAAACATATAGATGGTTTCTTTGCAGTCTTCTATACTAATTTATTATTTGATAACATTTTTGTAAAAGCGAAGCAAAACATTCCAAATATAATGGCGCCATTTGAAAATGTAAGTTTTATAATTTTTTTAAAGTGTTATTTGAAAGCTTTGCTGATAAACTGAATGGATAGATATTCAAGATATATATGGAAAGATATTCAAGACTCAAAGTGTATTAAAAATCATTTTAAAAATGTCATGTTTCTCGTTGAAAAAGTTAAAGCCTGATATTTTTATTTAAATTAAAGCACAACAATTTGGATCAAGTTAAATAAATTAGAG
>NW_015745986.1:0-430 GCF_001515625.1 Sinocyclocheilus rhinocerous
AAAATGCAATTCAATACATTTTTAATGCACTTCAAGTAAGCGTGTTAGGAGTACAATTGTACTACAAATATACTAGCCTATGTGAATTTCAAGTATATTTTTAATACATTTAAGAGTATTTCTTTTTTACCTGGGGATAGATAGATAGATAGATAGTGGTTTTAATCACTTGAATAACTTTTATTTAGTAAAACTAGCATGTACTCATCTTATTGTGTTGTTTCAGCTTAGTTATTCCAAGAGAGTTCATAGTCAGATAATTTCTCAACTTTATGTTCCCACATCTCAGTGTTTTCCAGGGCAGTCTGTCCTGTTGGCAATTTAAGCATTGGCCAAAGGCACAGACATCATGGTCTCATCAAAATAATATGAATCGACTGAGGAGCCATTAAAATATTAGACACAGATGGATGTCAACACTTACCACAAT
>NW_015745987.1:0-430 GCF_001515625.1 Sinocyclocheilus rhinocerous
ACCCACACCTGTGTAGGACGAGACTCGACAATACACCCAAACACATAATTCACACAGCCATTTTTCTAAACCTTAGATACAGATCTTTGTCAGGACATACACAAACAGTTCAACGCTAAGAGGAAATGTACATACAAATGCATAAACACATAAAGCTTAACAATGGAGTGTTTGACAGCAAGGGAGTCGTGTACTAAATCTGTTTGGAAACTAATTTGACAAACAACTGATATGAAACATTACATCATTATTATGATAAGATTTTTTATGTCTCCCGGGCTGCATTTATTTGATAAAAACGGTAATATTGTGAAATATTTTTGCAATTTAAAATAACTGTTTACTATTTGAATATAATTGAAAATTACATTTATTCCTGTGATGACGAAGCTGAATTTTTAGCATCATTAATCCAGTCTTCAGTGTCACA
>NW_015745988.1:0-430 GCF_001515625.1 Sinocyclocheilus rhinocerous
TGCTTGTGCCATTAGACAAAAATTTAATATTGCTGTGTGTCTACAATTCTGTCTTTTAGTCTTTATTTTATTTATTTTTTACTGTTGTTAACTAAATTAATTAAGATTGGCAACAACAACTGGGAAATAAAATTATACATAAAAGGTAAAGTATAATAACTTTGGTGGATTAGCAGTAGCTGTTTAATTTTTTACTTTCCTGTATTAACAGTTTTGTCACAGCAAACTTTATCGCCAAAAGCAAAACTCAAGAACATGATCATCTAAAATATGAAATAAATTTTTAATCAGTGTGGCACCTCTGAAGTGATTGTGCTTTTCCTTTCTGTCTGCCAGCGACGTCTTTCTGAAGCCCAGAGAAGACGGGCTGCGTAAATGTAAAGTCACAACATTTTAAATGAACGGCTCCAAATAATAAATAAATCGCTCC
>NW_015745989.1:0-430 GCF_001515625.1 Sinocyclocheilus rhinocerous
GCGTTTTTAGAGGCCTGGATTCCAAAAATATTGGAAATGGACTCGTGCACATCGTTAGTTATAGAGCGAGCACATAGAGTGGGCCCACAACTAAATAAGGATGCTCGGGACACAAGACGGGATTCCAATACACCACCAAGAACACTAATAATGAAGTTCCGAAACTTCAAACAAAAAGAACAGGTGCTTAGAGTGGCCAGGTCCAAGGGGGTGATTTCATACAAGGAACACACTCTTCGCTTTCATCCAGATGTTTCGGGTGAAGTTCACAGGAAACAAAGAGCTTATGATGGAGTGAGACAGAAGCTGCGAGAGAGAGGAATCGGTAAACACAGGATCATATACTCCACTCGTCTAGGCTACTTCTTACTCACCAGGAGAAATCAAGGGTATTTGTAGGGTTGCCAACCGTCCCGTATTAGCCGGGATG
>NW_015745990.1:0-430 GCF_001515625.1 Sinocyclocheilus rhinocerous
AGCATGCTATTGTGTCATTCTCGGCATGTGTGACAGAAATCTGTTGCCGTGTGTCATCCAGCGTGTTGTAAACAGCATCTGGCAGCACTGCTTCCGGGATCAGTGAATGAGATCAGTCAGATCAGGCCTGTCAGACTGGCTGATCCCATGCAGCGCAGCATTTGTCCGGTTTTCCCGTACGGATGAGTGATGTCACCAGTGTGAGAGAGCACTGTTGATGTGACTATATGTTATGTTAAAACAGCGAGACCATGACCTAATCCTCCACCGCTCAATATTACGCAATGATCCCGCAGTCCCGTCCTCATCCGAGTGTCACAATGAAAATACGAGGAGATTTAGCAAAGAATCAGACTTTTCCATTTCTGTCATCTAACTCTTTTCATGTCATGCTCTTCTGTGTGATCACGATCTCATCAGGCCGAAGCAA
>NW_015745991.1:0-430 GCF_001515625.1 Sinocyclocheilus rhinocerous
CTCCTAAAATTACTGATCAAAATTGCATAATATATTATGACTTGTTTTCATTAACAATTTAAATTAAATATGAATTCAACTACATATTGTTATTACATTGACAAAATGTGTTTAGGTTAAGTCAGTTGGCATTTATTTATATAGTGCATTACATTTATACAACAGAAATTGTATATATTTTAATATATATTAATAGTTTCAAAAATGAAACTAAAATAAACATAATAAAACAATTATGTTAGATTTATGCTGAATATTGTAAACAATTTATAGGATTTATTTCTACTAAAAACAAGTTAAAATACTAATTTTAATCAAGAAAACTCTGAAATTCTTTGCATTTTTTGCGTGCAACCTTGTTTGGGGCGGGGCTCATTAAATACATGGTTTAATGGGGAATTATTAGCGAATGTCATCACATCACTGAAGG
>NW_015745992.1:0-430 GCF_001515625.1 Sinocyclocheilus rhinocerous
ACAAAAATGTGAGGGGTGTACTCCCTTCTGTGAGATACTGTATATGTCATCTGGATCGGTGAATGTTTTCATATTTTCCTGAATTTTTGAATATCATAACAGTACTTTGTTGTGTTTTGCACATACAAGACATAGCAAGGGATTATTCATGCACACAACCACAGAAAACGCTGTAAATGGGGGTGGGGGGGTAGTGAAAATGAAGTGTAAATAACTTGATTACAGTAAAATAAATGTCAAAGTGATGCATATCTGCAGAAAATAGACATTCTAAGCTTTCAAACAGTACCACATATGGGGTTATTAGTCCATGACAGACCTTTAAAAATTAAAGTAATATCTCGATGACGTCATTTTGGACCTGGATACGGGTCCGCAGTTTAACTTAATTGTGATCACATTAAAATATAAATTCAGTCATATTAAAACT
>NW_015745993.1:0-430 GCF_001515625.1 Sinocyclocheilus rhinocerous
AACAATAGAGGGGGAACTCAGTGAAGGTCTTCAGAATGTAACCCTGCATTCAAAAATCAAGTGCCGCTGGTTCCACAGGCCCCCACCAGGCAAGGTGACATTCTTGTATTTATATTGTTCTGCAGCAGAGGACAGTAAAGTCCTGGACTGCCCTAGTGTTTTTTGGCATTCTGCCGTGATTTGTCAGGCATCAGCACTTCTCAAGAAATGGAATCAACTAAAAATACACAAGCCATAGGATTCTTCATAATACTTCATACAGTGTGTGCTTGATCCTCTTGTAGTAGCTCACATGGTTAGTTTGGCCCGTGAAGTGGAACACAAGGCCCATCTGCTGGAAAACGTCATGATCATTGATGGTCATTAGGGCTGGACGATATGGTCTAAATTTATATCACGATATATTTCTTAATTTCGGTCGATATGATAT
>NW_015745994.1:0-430 GCF_001515625.1 Sinocyclocheilus rhinocerous
AACTAGTTGGAAGTCTGTTAGACTCCAGATCAGATGCTCTGAAACAAATCTGGTTACCTCAACCAGCCAATTACCTTCCTCTTCGCAACCACCGATCTAAAGCTCCGCTTTCCGCATTGTGATATTTCTTCAGTTTTATTATAAAGGAAAAGAGAAGAACAGCAGTTGAAACTTTCTTGAGTGTTGTCTCACTACTTGTATGGTCCTTTCAGGAAAATTAAACAGAAATGTTGGATAAGTTACTCTGGTCAGCAATTGAATTCTTACAATTTAGCACATCCTGGTGTTTGCAGTGAACATGACAGACTGCATTTTGGTTGGCTGCAATATTTTAAGTGGTTGTAACATTAAACTGCGTTGATGGAATTGTAAGTTTAGATTTATTTATTTTTTTTGGATCAAAAATTAGAAGTCAGTCTCAGTTTTCATG
>NW_015745995.1:0-430 GCF_001515625.1 Sinocyclocheilus rhinocerous
AATCAGTTCTCAAAACAGTCAAACTGATTCATTCTTGAAGAAGCCTAATCCGGTTATCAAGCTCATTGACTTGATTTGGATGAGGCAGTTAACAGCTCACTGAGGGGATGATTTTTATCAAAAAAAAAAAAGTATGTTATTCAAACAAAAGTTATTGCATATTGTGTCAGTGTGACATGATGTACAGGCCACTTAATAGTTCTTTTTTAAGCTTAAAATCTAGTCCTCATTCTTTGTAACTTCATGGAAAAAAAATAAGCACATTCTTTGAAATTTCTCGTTTAGTATATAATGGAAAAAGAAAGTCACACGGGTTTAGAACAACATGAGGGTGAATAAATGAACAATGCCTTTTAGCATGTGTAGATCTTTTTAATGGAATATCAGACAAAGGTTAAGAAAATGTCTCACCAAACAAATCCTGCCAATC
>NW_015745996.1:0-430 GCF_001515625.1 Sinocyclocheilus rhinocerous
AACATTCAAAAACTTCTACTTAGTTTTGACATGAAGTGATGGAGCTGCAGCGGTTTGGTGATGTCTCTTCCTCGAAGGTGAATTTATCTTTATATTAATAGCATTTCCCCCCAGCAGTGACAGAATAGCAGAAATACCGGTTGAACATCAGCTTTGGTTTAGAGAGCAGAATGAGTTCTGTGCGATCTAACACGCAAAAAACACACGTGTGTGAACAGGTTTCGTCGTGTGTCACTCTCACTGAAGTGTTATCAATTTGTCGTTTTACAAATTGACACAAAAATGGAATTTCCAGTTTTTCTCTCGGGTTATTAGTTATATATATATATATATATGTGTATATACAGTAGTCAACATTTGAAGTGGATCAAAAAAATTAATTAAAGTTGTCCTAACACAAGAACACATTTTGGTTTTAGGACAACTTTGA
>NW_015745997.1:0-430 GCF_001515625.1 Sinocyclocheilus rhinocerous
CACAGTGCACTATTAATTAAATTACAGCACTGAATTACGCATTTCTATGGAGAAAATGCATCTAAAAACAGTGGAGGAAACAGAATGAGATGCTGCAGGAGAAGTGCGTGAAGCAAGCTGCCCAAAACATGAGAATCTTTATTTTGAGCTTTAAACTAACGTAATGCATTAGCGTAATGTCTTGCTGTCAGACGCGTGTGTGTCCTCCTCAGCGCAAAAACCTTCCGTTTACGGTCACATCCACAGAGATTTAAACTATATTCACTATACACAGTGCTTAACACATTTATGTAAGGTTTTTAACTAATTATGCACGGTTTGTGCCACTGCTGCTCTAAACTAACAGCACTGGTGATTACCAAAATCATTTTCTAGCTTTCTGTATTAGTTAGTCCTCCAATCTGTGTAAGCTCTGTAGTAACAGTAGTAG
>NW_015745998.1:0-430 GCF_001515625.1 Sinocyclocheilus rhinocerous
AGAAAGGAAAAAATGAAATTGCATCATATGACCCCTTTAAACGGTCAGTTTTGAGATTTAAAAAATTTAAATTATGACGAAGTTGAAATTGAGATAAATCAAGATTGAGATTAAAAATTGAAGTTAACAAAAAAGTTTAAACAGTCATAATTGAGAAAGTCAAAATTATGACAATTGTAATTATGCGATAGTATAAATTTAGATTTAAAAATTTAAATTGACTAAATTAAATCGAGTGTAAAGAGTCGTAGTTGAGAAAGTCATAATTATGATATGAGATAGTCGAAACTGAGATTAAATACTGACGGGTTAAACTAAAATGACAAAAGAAAAACTAAATTGAGTTTAATTGAAAATAAAAAAGGCTAAATTATGACATACTAAGGCATAAATATGAGACAAAAAAATTATGTTATGAGAATGAGGATTA
>NW_015745999.1:0-430 GCF_001515625.1 Sinocyclocheilus rhinocerous
CCCTATTTAATTACACTTAAGTGGCCTTTTATATAATTACTATTATATTATCTGCATTATTAGTATTATTAAATATATTGTTTTAATATTTCAAGTAGGCTACAAGTGCACATTCAGCGCAATTAAGCACACTTTTTTTCACAAGGGTTCACAGTGCATTTTGGATTGTGTTCTCCACAAATGATACATGTGATGCTACCTTTGAATTTGGCACCATAATTATGCTGTCTACTTTTCAGCCTCAGGAACCTATGATGCCTTAAAATGCAGGCAGCTCACTAACTTTTAGCACAAAGTGATTGTGCTATCTCTCATTGTTAAAAACAGTATCTTCTCTTCAGCTCAGACAAACCCAATGTTTTATTGACCTGCAGTCTTAAGACTAATATTTGTTGTCCACAACTCCCATGGCGGCAGCTTGCATCTATCT
>NW_015746000.1:0-430 GCF_001515625.1 Sinocyclocheilus rhinocerous
TGGGTGCCGTCAGAATGAGAGTTCAAACAGCTGATAAAAACATAATAATCCACAAGTAATCCACAACACTCCAGTCCATCAATTAATGATTTGTGAAGTGAAAAGCTGTGTTTTTAATTAAAAAAAATAAAAACTATAATTAAGATGATTTTTAACATCAAACGAGTGCTCTACCATAATACTGCTTTCTCAAGAGAAAAATTCACCTTATCTGAATCAAGAGAGAAATATGCATTTACAAGCAAAAACAACCCGAAGCAATTCTAAACATATATTTTCTTGTGAGATTGCAAAAGGAGATGGATTTTATTCCACTGGAGGAAATGTTATTATGGATTATGGACTCTATTTTAGCCGAAAGCAATGGTATAAAGTTAAAACACTATAATGATGGATTTGTTTCTTACAAACATGCAGCTTTTTGCTTCAC
>NW_015746001.1:0-428 GCF_001515625.1 Sinocyclocheilus rhinocerous
AAAAAAAGTTACAAAAAAAGTAGTTGATATAGTGATTATATCCCCACCTCCACCCCACATTAACCATTTAATTCAGCAAACTCCACTTCCTGTAATTTAGCAATCTGTTCTGTACTTGTGTACAATTCATTCAACTTCAGACCGAAATGAAAGGAATTCAATTCATACATTCTGAAGCTGGGTAAATGTGAGATTTCTGTCCTCTATAATAATTGTGAACTTAAACATTACTTTTTTATTTTTTTTTATTTTTTTGATGATTAAAAAGTATAAGAGCACAAACATCAGTATTTACACCACTGTTCAAAAGTTTGTGGTCGGTAAGATTTTGTAATGTTTTAGAAAGAAGTCTCATATGCTCACTAAGGCTGCATTTACCTGATCAAAACACACACATACACACACACACACACACACACACACACACA
>NW_015746002.1:0-430 GCF_001515625.1 Sinocyclocheilus rhinocerous
ACACACACACACACACACAGTATATCTTTATTCAATAGAATTAGCATCTATAGTATAATACACTCCAGAGTGATTTATTTGTTTCAAATTTTAAAATCACCACTGCTGACATAATAAATGACCTGACTGCTTTAGTTTGTAAGCACTCATATTAGCTCCCATTGGCGTTATGTTTCACATAATAATGTGAAGGGTCCTTTTATAGTCCTCATGGTCTTGTGGCGCTGCAGGTTCCCACAGTAACATCAGCTTCTTGTTTGAGTTCACAGCCCTTTCCCACATCTGTCTACTTATGAAACCTAACCACCCACAATGTTGGGTGTAACCGCTGAAGGTTAAGAACCCCTCCTTAACACAGCGGTTTTCAGCTTCTGCAGTGGTTCTCCTCACGCGTCACTCAGCAGATCACAGGACATGCTGGTGTAAAATG
>NW_015746003.1:0-430 GCF_001515625.1 Sinocyclocheilus rhinocerous
GGTGACAACGTAGCATTAAATCACCATTCAACAGACTCAAGCCACTACCGCACTGCCGTCTGTTGGACTGCAGAAAGATATTAACTTTTCAATCTGCTATGTTACTGACTGTACTTACAAACTATGCTGACCTAGGAAATGTGATGTGACCGATGTGATAAGCATGAGTTCTGGGAGCGGCAGCTCTGCCGCGATCAGCTCTAACGTCTGCTGTTAAAATTGGAACCATCCATTCATCATATCGTCATGCAAAACTACGAATTAGAATCATTATGTGACGATCAAACTAAGTATTTACACCATTTAGAAGCATTTCATCTGCGTAATGGCGGCGCTCATCGTTTACTCAGGAAAAAGGTCTAGATATTCTGTAAAAAAAAATTCATATCTGCGGTAGGGCTGTGCGATTTGGGGGAAAATATCAAATTGC
>NW_015746004.1:0-430 GCF_001515625.1 Sinocyclocheilus rhinocerous
TTTTTTAATACATTTACGTTTTAATTAACAAAAACAACACTGCTAACAAAGCAATTTTTAGGAAAGATGAGTCTGTATTCATAACAGCCTGTCATAATGTAACACTTTGAGGTGATTCCCCATATTCCCTTAAAAAACTACGAAAACAAAAATCACACAGTTTTACCTTTCTCTGATGAACTCTGATAGCTCTTTGCTGGATATCTGGCCATGTTTCATGTTGTGGTACAGTACATCAAATCCATTATTTTTATCGCCCTGCCAAAGATGACATAAAAATGAATGTAAAACATTTCAACATCACATTTCCCCCCCCCCTAATTAAGGCAAAAACAAGAAGAAACATTAAAAAATTGCATGTCAAGGAGGATTGCACTGCATGCCATCACTGGTGCAGACATTTGTTTACCACTTTTGGTTTCTCAACAAT
>NW_015746005.1:0-430 GCF_001515625.1 Sinocyclocheilus rhinocerous
GCATAACAAAAGGACTAAAACTTTAAATAAAATTAAAATGAGAATGAAAAATATAAAAACAAAAACTTCCAAATTCTAAATATTAATAAATGCAATAAAACTAAAACAATAACTAAACCAGTGAAAATAACTAAATAAAAACTGAATAAGAATAATAAAACCTATATAGACATAATAAAAATAATAAAACCAATAAATAAGCAAAACAGAATAGATCAAATTAAAATGGAAAATATAAAATAAAAACTAATTAAAAGCATTAATTAATATAATTAAACTAAAAAAAACGACTAAAATAACTAAAAAAGTGAAATCAAAATATATAAACAACAAAATGGATAAAACTTAGACTAAAATTAAAATGAAAAAGGAAAGTTTAAAAATAAAAACTAATAAAAAATATTATTAAATGTCACAAAAATAACTAAAC
>NW_015746006.1:0-430 GCF_001515625.1 Sinocyclocheilus rhinocerous
ACACACACACACACACACACTCACTCATTGAAAGATATAAACACGGAATTCCAAAAAGAAAAGGAAAAAACAGAATTGCAAGATGTAAACTTTGAACTGCAAGAACAAGTCTTTATATCTCTCAATTCTGGTTTTAAAAAAATAAATAAAGAGGTAATTGAGACTTTTTCTCGCAATTCTGAGAAATATAAAGTCAGAATCACAAGACATAAACTTGTTTTAAAATTATGAGTTATAAATGCAGATTTTTAAGAAAATTTTTTGTAAGATTTTGATGTCAGATTTGTTTAAATTACCTTTTTTATTCTTTTATTCTGTTGTGGAAAGAAAAAAAAACTGATTTCCAAGATATGAAATCTGAATTCAGAAATATAACAAAAAGTAAGAATTCTGATTTTATATCTTGGAATTATGACTTTAAAAATAAAAA
>NW_015746007.1:0-430 GCF_001515625.1 Sinocyclocheilus rhinocerous
AAAAAAAAAAAATCTAATAATTGATGTATTTTTTTACTTTTTCCCTCAGAAATCTCATAATTGAATCTCATAATTTCAATTTATGTCATAATCGACTCTTCTTAAAGACCCGTCCCCCTTCATTACTGTTGTCCGACAAGCCATGGCGCTCTAACGCCACACATCATGTTGAATGTGAAAATACAATGCAGTGAAAATAAATCGCGGAGCAAAGAGGAAACTGACAAGACAAGACAGAGCAGGTTAGTTTTGGTATGAAAAATTTTGTAATTTTTAAGAAATTCAAACAATAAATGCCATTTTGTGGCTGTCGTGACACATCGCTGTAGCGCCTCAGTTCAAGCGGTATGTGAACCGACTAGTTATATAGCATGAAATCAACATAAATGAACATCAGAAGGTATCTTGTTTCAACCGTGGAAAGACGTCA
>NW_015746008.1:0-430 GCF_001515625.1 Sinocyclocheilus rhinocerous
ATTCTGCTGTGGAAGAGCCAATTCCCCTCACTACGGCTGACAAAATACTGCTTCTGACTGACTTAAGTGCTTTCTTTCAATGTCCTTTTCTCGGCAAATAGTCAAAGCTCAATTTACTGCTGCCGTTATCTTGATCTGAAAAAACAACAACAAAAAAAACAGAGATTGCGTTCCAAAAATGGGTCACAGTCCAATTCTGTTCTGTACTTATGGACAGGGAAAACAATTCTGAATGCAAATAATAAAACACAACAAACATAAAACACAAAAATTTGCATAATAAAATCAAAGTAACTGTATAATCTTGCAAAGTTAAAAAAAATATAAAGTAAAAATAAAACAATATGAAACTGTACATCTCTAATTCTCTAATGTTTTGTCAAAAATTCATCTTTCATTTGGTGGGAATATAAAAAAAATAATAATTAAT
>NW_015746009.1:0-430 GCF_001515625.1 Sinocyclocheilus rhinocerous
AGACAGTCTGTTGTACTTGTGCTCACATGTGATCAGGATGTTCACGTACACGGTGTCTGTCACCACTGGCAATCAGGTGTTTGCCGGGACAATTGATTACATTTACCTGACGCTGGTGGGCACGGAGACATGCAGTGACCAGACTCTACTGGACAAATCCTTCTTTGACCGTTTTGCAAGAGGATCGGTAAGAATTGTTTTTCCCCTTGCAAATTCAGCACAAATTCAGTGGAAACAGCTATGTACTGTATTGAATAGTACAGGTTGTTCACCACTTAAACATGAAGCTATTTCATTCATTTATTGATGTCTAATGCTTATCAGATATATTTTATCACTCTCATTTAATTGTGGCTGTCATTAAAGACTTTTGTTTCCTCACAAAAAAGTGAGAAGTCACAGTCAACAAAACATGCAATATTATAACCCC
>NW_015746010.1:0-430 GCF_001515625.1 Sinocyclocheilus rhinocerous
GGGCGTTTTCCCCCACTCAACCCTATATTTGTATTTCGCTCAATATTTGGATTGACTACAAGAACACGATGTCTCCATCATTAGCATGGAATGTGTGATTAGCACACGCGGTGCACAGGCTGAACTCGATACAAACTTTTAAACATCTGAAAACAACAAAATATTCACCCTTTAAGGGGTAACATTTGCATTTCTCATAACTTCAACACATTAAGAATGCATTCTTATTACATTTACATGCGTTTCATACCTGATGAGGGGAGATGTGATAGTTGATAAAACACAGGACATGGAGCTGCTGCTTCATCTTTAGAGTCTCTGTCTTTTCTGAGCAGCACACCCCCTCTCCAAACAGGTGAACACTTCCTAAGGAAAGGCAATCAAGCAATCAATAGCTATGTTTCCATCCACCTATTTTTATGTGCATTTT
>NW_015746011.1:0-430 GCF_001515625.1 Sinocyclocheilus rhinocerous
ACGAAGCTACAATCACAAACCAGCAGCACTGCAAACAGGAAGCAGTGTAAACCATTTCATCGATGCATACACCCAAAACACTGTTTTATGGAAACCATTACAATCATTGTGTGATCATTTCTTTCTTTTTTACACCACATTTCTGAGTAAACGAGCCCTAGACTGCACTGGGGAGGTCTGTTTTAACTTTACTAATACACAGTTTAAAATGTCAGTAAATAAAATAGGCTAACATATATTTTTTCAAGAGAAATATCATGGCTTTTTGTCCTGAACCCTGGCCGTGTGTGTTCTCTGAGTGGTGATCTGCTTCGCCTCGTTTGTCCAGCAGGTGGCGCGATGAGATTAGTCCGAACAGAGATTCCAGCACAGTGATGGGCAAACTTGGCTCTTCCAGGCCACTTTCATGCAGATATTTGATCCAACCCTG
>NW_015746012.1:0-430 GCF_001515625.1 Sinocyclocheilus rhinocerous
ATACTGCAAAAATAAAGATTGTTTTTAAACAAGTTGCAAGAATATTCCCTCCGTCTTCTATTTTCTTACTTGAGGCATGCTCACACCAAGAACGATAACTAGAATTATTACAATAACCATCTTAGCATACTCCATTGTAAAATAATGTTCTGTTCATTTGTTTGCAGTTGCAAGTGTCATCTTCTGATTTAAATACTCAAGCTTTTTAAAGCATGAGTGGATTCTGATTGGTTGTCAATGTTTTTATTGTTCGCCAGCTGGAAGAAAAAATCACTTCACAATTCACTTTAAACAGTACAGGACCAATTTAAATCCACTTAGTTCTCTATTGAGTTGATCTGGTGCACAAATTACCACTGCAGAAACTCAGAATCATGTTTTCTCTTTGGTTTTATTTTCAAGGACATGTGATATGTATGCTGTAAACTCA
>NW_015746013.1:0-429 GCF_001515625.1 Sinocyclocheilus rhinocerous
CTGAAGACTGGAGTAATGATGCTGAAAATACGGCTTTGATCACAGGAATAAATTACAGTTTAACAGATATACTCACATAGAAAACACTTTTTAGTAAACAATATTTCACAAAATATTACTGTTTAAAAAATAAACATCAAACATCATTTGTGCATATTTTTTAGATTTTATCTTTAATATTCTTAATCACTCGTTTAATTACTGTATTTTACATCCTTAATTTATTATTTATTTTATTATTTTTTATTATTATTATTTGTTGCATTTGTTGCTTGGTGCTGGTTGTTTGCAAGCTTAAGCTGACTCTGAAGTACTATTTTGGATGATTAAAGACACTTAAAATCGTAAAATAGATTTTAAATTATAATGTTTCACAATATTACCGTTTTTACTGTATTTTTGATCAATTAAATGCAGCCTTGGTGAGCA
>NW_015746014.1:0-430 GCF_001515625.1 Sinocyclocheilus rhinocerous
AATATATACATGTAAATATTTTCAAAATATATACTGTATGTCTGTATGTGTATATATACATAATAAATATACACAGCACACTCGCATGCATTAGATGCGACTTCTTGGGAGTGGTTGGAGGGTTTTTATCTTAGTGTTTGAGTATTTTGTGAGTGTTATTTGTGTGTTTTGCAGGGTTTGTCGAGGAGTCTCCTGAGGAGCTGAGGCTGGAATATTACAACTTCATTTCTACAATGAAAGACAAGATTAATAAGCAACATGCAGCAGCATCGGTGCATCTGAGGGAGCTTTTATTTGCACAAATGTAATAGTTAATGTCAGGGTCTAAACTGAGATTTTACCTCACCAAGGCTGCATTTATTTGATCACAAATACTGTAAAAATAGTGAAATATTATTATGATGTAAAACAGCTGTTTTCTATGTGAATA
>NW_015746015.1:0-430 GCF_001515625.1 Sinocyclocheilus rhinocerous
ATATATTAATTTATTTTTTAAAAAATGGTTACAAATACTAGAACTGTTACAAACCAGTGTATATTGCGGGAACAAAACACCCAACAAAGATAGAAAACCCTGAAAAATTGCGTGCACAACAAAAAACTAAATGTAATAGTGCAAAAATGTTTCTGTGAGGGCTAGGTTTAGGGATAGGAGTAGGTATAAATTGGCTCAGTGTAAAAACAATAGAGGGCAAAGGAAAGTCCCCACCTTGATTTGTGTGTGTGCATGTATGTGTGTGCGTAAACGTTATCAGTACAATATCGCTACACTTTAAATGCTGAACAGAGATATTAAATTGCCCTTTTTCCAACCACAAGCGCAGCTAAACAATGGTCGTTTTCAATGACACTCTATTGTAAGAGTAAACGAGGAGGAGTGAGGGATGGGGGATGGGGGGGGGGGG
>NW_015746016.1:0-430 GCF_001515625.1 Sinocyclocheilus rhinocerous
ATAATCGTGATTATGATTTTTGCCATAATCGAGCAGCCCTAATATCAGGTACAATACGTCAATGTTTTTTCAAGAAAAAAAATCTCTCATCTAATACTGTAAACTATACAACTATACTATAAAACCATGTCAGCTAGTAGATTATTAAAGTAACTTGTCAACAAACACTGAAATTGCACACAAGGCAGTTTTTATAATAAATAATAAAAGTGTATAATAAAAATGTGTTACATCCATATTTCAACTCCAGTTTGTTGTATAAATATAAACATTGAAATAGTGGATATCAAAACTTGTTGTCATGATGGATTTATTCTAGAGCCCGACCGATATGGGTTTTTTGGGGCAGATACCAATATTAGGGAGTAAAAAAAGGCCGATATCGATTCGTGTGTCCAAACATTTGACTGGTACTATATATAGAATACAG
>NW_015746017.1:0-430 GCF_001515625.1 Sinocyclocheilus rhinocerous
GATTCTACAAGTTTAGGTTGTTGCATCCGAATAAGATTTTTGAACAAACATAAAACATGACTCATTATTCTGATTTTCCATTTTTTTTGTGTTTTGTGAGGTATTTGGAAAAAAAAAAACCGGAAAATGAAAGTTTGAAGCCAATTTTTATCTGGTTAATTTTGATGGTGCAAAATTAACAAAGAACTGCAAACCGTTACACGGACCTAGTCCTGATGTGGACTACTTTTAACAAAAGACGTATTTCTGTGTCTATATATTTATAGGTGCTTTTTTTCTAACGTCACTTTATAGCAGATATTCTAAAATATAATTAAGACTCTTAGTTTTACCTCCATCTAATTTCGTCTTGACTACAGGACAAACTTAATACACAAGTGGCACAGCTTACCCCGCCCCCCCCCTGAATATTAATCTCTTTATCTGTTAA
>NW_015746018.1:0-430 GCF_001515625.1 Sinocyclocheilus rhinocerous
GTCATCTTATGAGAGGATTAAAGATGGCACCCGCCCCAAATGAAAGTGTCTGTATGAATTACTGTTAGTCAACCATGGGATAAAACAAACAAACAAACAAAAAAACCCTTGGTGTGTTCTTTACAAACCTCTTCCTGCTCGGGAAACACTATCAGGGTTAGGCCAATTATAGGCCAATGTGCAGGGAAGGCCAATTATAGTCGGTCCAAACATTTTTTCATGCATGATTTCTCCCATGTCACAGCTGGAGGAGAGAAGAAGCAAATGAGAGAGAACAGGTCGAGGAAAGGGAAGACAGCTAAAGCTGGAGAGAATGTGAAGAGGTAAATGAAGGGCGGGGGATAGAAACACAAACAGGTGACCCATCAGACTTCATGAGGTCATTGGTGTGTACCGCACACTCCATTACACTCTGGAGATGAGTTGAGCT
>NW_015746019.1:0-430 GCF_001515625.1 Sinocyclocheilus rhinocerous
ATCACTCACATTCACATTGAGTGGAGGGTGTGTTTGTTGTGGTTGACTGTAATCTGGAACCAGACTGCTGGTACCCAGATGACATGCTAGTCTCAAATTGAAGGTCATGTCATACATATCTCAATAGTTCCTAGTGTTGTAGGAAAAGATCTGTGGTTAGTAAAAATTGTGGACTATCAACACTAAGAGTTTATATTAACATGGAGTGACTCATGATGACAATTAAAGTTGGATGTTTTCTTTCACACCAGCTTCCAGCGTCACTCCTGGTTTTGAGTTCTTAGTATGTACTGTATGTTTCCATAGTTTATTAAACTGTTTTATCTCAAGTGCAGGATGTAAACCAAACACAGGTTTGATGTCATTGAAAAGCCATGTTTAACATTACTTCATTTTGTTTGCATTCTAAAAGATTACTTCAGATCGACAA
>NW_015746020.1:0-430 GCF_001515625.1 Sinocyclocheilus rhinocerous
GACATTAATTATATCTCCTTTAAATACAATAAAAAGTAATGGGGGCCCTCTGGTAAAATGCTCCTGAATTCACAATGCCTAAATGAAGTTATCAGTTTTATTAATGGTCTCTATTCTTCTTCATCTATTATGAATCTTACAAGAGATCTATTTTACTGAGTGGTCAGGTTGCCGGAGAACGGTCCAACGTTATCGGGGGCAATTTCGAAATTAAATTGAGAGCTGGCAATGAGCGCGGAGGAATGATACTTTAATCAGGAACGTCGTGAGGAGCTGGCCCTTGTTAGGTAGCGTAATAGATGGGCCCCATTCATCACCTGAAAGCGTCTATGTAAAGAACGAAGCCGGGGCTGGAGACTGATGGCATTAATTACTATTCAATTATAAAAGCCTGGCCCATAAATAAAAATAAAAGGGGGTATTCATGAGG
>NW_015746021.1:0-430 GCF_001515625.1 Sinocyclocheilus rhinocerous
GAAAATGGGCATCCTATGACCCCTTTAAATCTAACAATAGCAGCTTCATTTTTCGTAATCACGACTTTACATCTAACAATTGCAACTTCATTTATTGTCATTGCAACTTTATATCTAACAGTTGTGACTTTTTTGTTCACAATTATGGCTTTATTGCTTGTAATTGAGGCTTTATATCTAACAATTGTGATTTCATTGTTCATAATTGCGACTTTATATCTAATAGTTGTGATTTCATTGTTCATAATTGCGACTTTATATCTAATAGTTGCGACTTCAACTGTGACTTTATAACTAACAATCGGGACTTCATTGTTTATAATTTACGACTTTATATCTAACAATTGCGACTTTGTTGTTCATAATTGTGACTTTATATCTAACAGTTGCAACTTAATTTTTGCAACTGCAACTTTATATCTAACAATTG
>NW_015746022.1:0-430 GCF_001515625.1 Sinocyclocheilus rhinocerous
ATCTTAATTTGCTGAGTGCTCTGCTAAATGTACTGAATGTTGGCTAAGGTCTGCAAAATGAAGCTACGCTAGCATAGAACAGACAGCCTTAAAATGAGCAAGTTAAAGAAAAACTGGATACAAACCACATGCAGGGGTGCAATAAGATCTACCAAATATAAACGACACCGCATGTGTAATATCTCTCGATTTAATCTGTTATATATAGTGCTTCACATTTCCCTCATGTGGCTGACTTTTCACTTCTAGAAGATCTAGAAATGCCCAAAGCCACACTGTAACAAACAAGTCCATTTGCAACATCAGTAATGATTGGAAACCCTCCAATGTGACCTAATCGTTTTGATCTAGGAACACAAGTTCTATAATTAGAAACTCTCTGCTTACTAATGATGTAGTTATTTTGTTTCACATAAGCCTTTTTTTTTTT
>NW_015746023.1:0-430 GCF_001515625.1 Sinocyclocheilus rhinocerous
AATGTTTAAGTTTTTTCAAGTTTGTAGGTGTCCAGGTACAGAAACAGAATAATCAAATGTAAAATAGCACTGCATAGTCTTCGCTGTAAAAATTAAATATACAGTCAAACCAAAATGTATTCACACACCTTCAGCATTTCTCACATTATCACATATTTGCTATAGTTTAGAAAATGGTAATAAAATATGACTAGAACTCAGAGTTAAACTGTGTCAGAACAAATTCATCATTCATTCAAATTGATAATGTCAGATAACTTTGATAGAAAGGTAGTAATGGATTACAATCAACCAAAAATTCAGACAACTGTTATGACAACATTTACACAACTATCAATACTTTGTTGACCAATTACCAAGCATTGCTTAATTTTGTTCAGTCTGCGGTGTAAAAAGGTTGCATTAGCAATTAAAGAAAAACACTTAAGCA
>NW_015746024.1:0-430 GCF_001515625.1 Sinocyclocheilus rhinocerous
ATTATTATTATTATTATTACTGTCTTAAAGCAGATCTATATTCATTGCTCAATGATCTCACAATGAGTCCCCTTAAATAACGCAAAATCTAAACTCACCTGTACTGAAATGAAGCATAAAGAGAAAAAGATATAAACAGTCCCTCATGGTTCGTTTTCACTCAGTCTGTCAACAGTGTCTTAATTCTTTGTTTCCTCTTAGCTGTTACTCCTTAGAAACTACAACTTCCTGTTTCTTTTCTTATTTAAACAGTGTTTGTATTTAATTCTATCGCTGACTGATCATAATTACCATCAGTTTTCACTGCACCGAATTTCAATAGGTGTATTATTTTTAGTGCCACTTGCACTATGAATGACATTTAGACATTTGAGATTTATGACCAATAGTCTCACAATATTTTTTTAGATTTTTATATCACACTTTTTTT
>NW_015746025.1:0-430 GCF_001515625.1 Sinocyclocheilus rhinocerous
GGAAATGGTGCTTATTCGCAAATGTTTTATGCGATATTCCAATTTAACAATTAAGTTAAATTCGCAACTTTGGATGGAAACCCAGCTTATGTCTATCTATACATCCATCCATCTATCTGTCAATCTGTATGTGTGTCTGTTTGTCTGTCAATGTGTTTATCTCTCTTGTCTGTCTGTATATCCATCCATCTGTCTATAAATCCTTTCTGTCTGTCTAAATGTCCATCCACCTGTCTGTCTGTATACGTCTATCTGACTATATCTTTGTCTATACATCTGTCTATAGATCTGTCTGTATATATCTGTCTATCTCTCTGTCTGTCAGTGTTTCGATCTAATCTACTGTGCATTATTTTATTCTGTTACAATATGCTGTATTTTCTTTTTGAAGTCTATTTTGCACCCAATGGATGCCATTAACCAGCGGTAC
>NW_015746027.1:0-430 GCF_001515625.1 Sinocyclocheilus rhinocerous
TAATCTTTTTTTTACTTCTATAATAATAGTAACATTCCTCAGGGCAACATCATGTGTCTTTTTCCCCTCATAATTTTCTCGCAGGCGATGACATCACAGTGTATGGAGTTGTGTGTCAGCGCTGGAAGCCGATGTTTCTGGATTGCCGCTGTGATGTGGAGATTGTGCTGAAAGCAAACTATATCGAGGTCAACAATGAGCAGTCCACCACAGCACTGGTGCTGGAAGACATTCAGAAGGAGTTTGAAGATTTCTGGGACAGTCACAAACATGACCCCATTGCTGGTTGGTGTCTTTTTTAAAGTATTGAATCTGGGGAAACCAGTGTAGTAGTACAAATAAACAATATGGCATTTCTAAAGTGGTCATATGATGCGATTTCAAATTTTCCTTTCTCTTTTGAGTGTTACAAGCTGTTCGTGAATAGATA
>NW_015746028.1:0-430 GCF_001515625.1 Sinocyclocheilus rhinocerous
AACTTGTAAAAGTGCATGTAGCATTATATGACCCCTTTAAAGAAATGTTTTACTTGGTCACAGTCTTCATTTGCAACAAGGTCTGGTGCAAGAACTAATTTCGCCTGTGGTAAAATAAAATATTTTGGTCATTAATAGTAATGCTGATAATTTTGAAATGTTGTAATTTCTTTGTTTTTCTAAGGGCAGTAGATGTTAGAAAGTGTGTGTGTGTGTGTGTGTTTGTGATTTAATTATACTGTGTATGTTATAGTTGTCAGCGTACAGTGTGTACCAGGAATAGGACTGAAGAATCAGAGTGCGATTCAAACACAGAATACTTTAATAAACAACTCAGGAACCAGGAGATGATGATAACACAACTAAACATGACGGAGAACGGAACAAGACTAATGCCGAGTTCACACTGCACGATTTTCAAAGACGTCGC
>NW_015746029.1:0-430 GCF_001515625.1 Sinocyclocheilus rhinocerous
TCTGTATTGTTAAAAGTGCTATATAAATAAAGGTGACTTGACATAGAAGCTGATCTAAATTGGCTTCACTGGGTAAACAAGCTCACAGTGACACTTCAGGTCACAGGAAAAGGAAATGGTAACCTGGTTGTGGGCTACTCAACGCCCTCAGGTTGTATTCACTCAATCTGCAGTTCTGTAATTCACATTAGCTGCGAATGGTCACATGATTCCCATGTGACCAAAGCATCTGAAAAGACTCTTTGTTTGGTACTATGAGTCAGTTCACCTGCCTTTCTCTATTACAAAGAGGCAATAAACCACAAAAACACTCTAACACACACTATAGAGACCTGACTCTGATTAATGAGATTCACAGTGGAGAATATGGAAACTCACTCTTCATATTGTTGGCTTTTAAGGTCTCGCTGACCTCCAGAGCGGCCATGCC
>NW_015746030.1:0-430 GCF_001515625.1 Sinocyclocheilus rhinocerous
ATTTCTTTTGATGCAGACATCTTAACGTCTTTGACCCACATACTCAAGAAAGTAGAAGAAAATGAAAAAATGTACTCATGTTCTGTAATGAAAGTATTTGTAATTAGATACTTTCCACCTCTGGCCTGTGTTCATCGTGCTTCTGAGAGCGCTTCATCATGACCATGTGATCGTTTCAGGATCGCTGCATGTGTACGGCGATAAGATGAAGGCGCTGAAGGCCGTGATGAAGCTGAAAGGAGCTCGATTTAAAGCCTTCGCCAGGAAAGAAGACGCGGAGAACTTCGCTAAAGGCTTCTGTGTGTCGCAGCTCAAACCGTCTCCAGAGAAAACCAGCGCAGGTCAGTCCAGCGCTCACATACACATCCAGACATACTGTCAAATGTGTTTCCGTGTTGTTGTTGCTCAGCAATGGCATGGACGTGATGTT
>NW_015746031.1:0-430 GCF_001515625.1 Sinocyclocheilus rhinocerous
CTCTGCCTGCACTTTCACTATCAGCTGTTGTTTATAGAGTTGAAATGTACCTGCAAGCACTCATTATAACCTTGCTGATGTTTCACGAGTTCCTGTGGTAGTCTGACTTCAAGGCGTGTGAAAGTCAAGCACACGAGTCAAGGAGATAAATATGTAATAGCAGCACAACTGCTTTCAATGCCAAAGAAAAACTCTTTCACACCACAAAAAGGTCAACAATTTATTTATAAAATGGTTAATTCTGACTGTGATTTTAAATTTTTTTTGGTTGTATGAGCCCTGCATAGATGTACAGCTGTGGTGTGCATCAACTGAATATTAAATAATAATGTAATAATTAAATAGTTATAATAAATAATTTTAGATAAATAGTAAAAAATTATTTCAAAATAATACTTTTGAATGTATATTAATAATTTCATTTCATTTC
>NW_015746032.1:0-430 GCF_001515625.1 Sinocyclocheilus rhinocerous
TTTAAAAAATCTTCAGCACTTTTAGCTATAATAACAGTACGCAAGTATTACAAATAATGATTAGGATTCATGACCAATTAAAGTTAACCATCTGTAATTCTGTTATCAGGGTAATTGCTCTTATAGTTCTTGGCGTGTAGTTTTATAGCGCTGTTCGGTGAAATGGCCCACGCCGTTGGGTTTCCTCGCTGCTTCTGCTTCTGCTTCTGATGCTGGGAGTTGTTCTTTTCGTGGCGTTAGCAGGTTTAATGTGTTCCATAATAACACATTGATTTTGACCATCCTCTAGAATGTTATGTAATTGTTCATGTATTCTGCAAGAACACGTAAATGCTGGTGCACATTATGTGCTCTTCAGCTGTCAAACCCAGAGAACGATACGCCAGCTCTAAACTCTGCAGCTCAGCTTTCTGAAGTGTGAAGACACGGC
>NW_015746033.1:0-430 GCF_001515625.1 Sinocyclocheilus rhinocerous
ATTCGCTAAAATGGACTTATCGGCTTCTGTTCAAAAACAACAAGAACACTTGTCAGCTTCTTCAGTAAAACGTGAACTCGCGATGTCATGGAAGTGGACAATAAAGGATTTTTGACAAAACGTGTTTAGGGTTCAGATCGCGCTATATGTGAAGAATAATGTACGGCAATCAGCTAAAAAATTTTCAAAATGATCAAACTTGAAAGATCAGATGCTGCAGCTGTTGTTGTTTTGATGATAAATGTCACCACAGTTTAGTTGTTAAAAGTTACAGGTTAATCAGATATTTTGGGTCACTAGATGTGCTGGTATTCAGTAGTTTGGTGCCTCAATAATTAACATTCAGGATTGTGTTATTGTGGACATTTCTCATCAAAAAATATTCAGTGTGACTTATTATCCTGATTGTTTAAATGTTACTGAATGCACT
>NW_015746034.1:0-430 GCF_001515625.1 Sinocyclocheilus rhinocerous
ATGAGCTTGCCATCTTCACACCGTTTCTTGTCAAAAAGTTCTGACAGGATCAGCACTGGTAGAACAAGGTGGCAAGGTTTTCACAATGATCTTAGCTTCTTTTTAAGACTATAGCTATCAAACTAAACTTTGTGTTAGTTGATGGTGCCCTAAGCTGACAAGTATCACCTGATTTAAGATGGCAGCTTACTTGTTTCTGACTGGTTACCTTCTTAAGAGACTGGTTGATTAACTCTAATACTTTCTTTTACTAATTTTCCTTCACCAGTTTCTAAAGAACAGTTAAGGAGGAACCTTTATAATGTTTCTGAGAACTGTTCTAAATATAAGGCATAGTTTAAACCAAACAAAATTTTGTAATATTTTGTCAAAGAAACCAAACAAAGGAACACTTAAAATACATTTCAAATACACCTCTACAATTTGGAAC
>NW_015746035.1:0-430 GCF_001515625.1 Sinocyclocheilus rhinocerous
AGAGACAGAGACAGAGAGAAGGAAGCATGAAAATAAATGCAAATGTATGTAGATTTTTAAAAACCATCACAATGTATTTTGGGACTGCCATACATGCAATGCTGTCTAAACATAAATAAGCCATCATGAATAATAATGCTTGCTAAGCTACGCTACGATTATTGCTCCCTAACCCTTATGGGTGAGAATCACAAGGATTTTAAAGATTCCTGTTCAAGTTACAATTATGCTCAACATTTCCACTTAATTAACGGCTCCATTATCAGCTGTCAGTTTTTCGAAGAAGAATTATTTGAGAAAAAGAAATACCACTGCATTGCCAAATAATGAGGAAATTACATCAATCAAAAAATAAAAAATAAATGCAAAAAGTGTTTATATACAGACTTTTTAATGACTTTAGACTTTCATGAGGTTATTTATTAAAAAA
>NW_015746036.1:0-430 GCF_001515625.1 Sinocyclocheilus rhinocerous
AGCAGAAACAGAGGTGGCCAAATAATCCACTTTGGCAACTGTCCAATGACGGCTTGCTCACTTTTTTAATACACCTATTCCTAGGTTTCCAACATTGACAAATAATGCATGTAAGCACGGATATGTAAGCACCATTGAAGGCGTAGTTAAAAGAAACCATACAGTATTTCCACTTTCCTATCTTGCAGTATAAAAAAACAGTAACCACAAATTCCAGTAAAAGTAACAGCTATCTATCAGGTTGGGTTAGCGGCCCTGCGACGGATTTCCCTCGACCCCACCCTCCCTTGACGCTGGTAGCCGTGGCAGGCTGAAGGATGGAGCAGACTGGAGCAAATCTCACCTCAGGCAGCGGCATGCCGTTGATGATGAGGTCAGGCTGCTGAGGGCCCTGCCCTGTGAAGGTATGGTGGTAGCCATGGTTGGGTGC
>NW_015746037.1:0-426 GCF_001515625.1 Sinocyclocheilus rhinocerous
AATAAATTACATCTTAACATATATTCACATAGAAAACACTTATTTTGAATCACAATAATATTTAACTATTTTTTATGCATTTTTGATCAAATAAACAGCCTAAGTGAGCAGAAGAGACTTCTTTCAAAAACATTTAAAAGTCTTACTGACCCCAAACTTTTAAACGGTAGTGCATTTGTGTGCATGATACGGCATCAATAAGAAACATGGACGCTAATGGTTTTACACGTTTGGTGCAACTCATTTTGATGGAAGACAAATGAGACCTGCTTTGGTGATTTAATTTGGTTGTTTTCAGCAGTAACTTCAGGAGAATCAGTCTGTCACTCTCATAAATAACAACAGAATCAGATTAAACATTCAGTAGACGAGTGACGCCATATTTAACTGTGTGTGTGTGTGTGTGTGTGTGTGTGTGTGTGTGTG
>NW_015746038.1:0-430 GCF_001515625.1 Sinocyclocheilus rhinocerous
AGGTAGATCAAATCACAGAAGCAGTAATGTTGGGGTAATACAATATCAGCCATCAAAGTAAGCCATTGAGTTAGCTTAAAAACAGTATGTCACTTGCTCGGTTTTTCTCACACAACGTCTGTAAAATTCCATATACTTGGCAGATTTAGATGCAATTAAAACACCAAAGCAGGAAAACTAGTCCTATCCGAATCTGACTTTTGAATTATGCCCTTAGAAGTTAGGATTCTTCGACATTCACTCTCTCACGACAGGAGTGAGTATGCCACAGCTTTCTGCTGTAAGCTTACGGTACGTGTTTAGCTTGTTCAAATCCCTCAGCCTGGATTCTCTTTCCACAATGTTAATTTTCTTGCCTTTTCTTGGTCATCCCAAGGCAGATTGTTTTGCTTAGAACCCGAAAAAGCAAAGTACTTCCATAATTAAAAAC
>NW_015746039.1:0-430 GCF_001515625.1 Sinocyclocheilus rhinocerous
CATCAACGTTCAGCTTACCCGCCCTATACTGCAACTTGAATGAAAAAGTGGAAAGGGCTGCAAGCCAACGATAACTAGTAGCATCCAATCTTGCAGTGGTAAGAACATGAGTAAGAGGGTTGCTATCAGTGATGACAGTGAATTGACTGCCATAAAGATAATCACTCAACTTTTCAGTTACCGCCCATTTAAGGGCAAGAAATTCAAGTTTGTGAGCGGGATACCTAGACTCACTGTGTGACAGCCCCCTACTCGCAAATGCAATAGCACGCATTTGCCCACCTTGCTCCTGATACAGTGCAGCCCCCAAACCTTTAGTGCTGGCATCCGTATGGAGGAAATAGGGGAGTTTGGGGTCTGCAAAACCCAGGACGGGTGCAGTAGTTAACTTTTCGATAATGGACTGAAAAGCTTCTTCACAAAGAGGAGT
>NW_015746040.1:0-430 GCF_001515625.1 Sinocyclocheilus rhinocerous
GGTTACGAGTCCGACTCTCTAACCATTAGGCCACGACTTCACCCAAATTTAAATTTTGCTGTTCATTACTGCTAAAAGCGCACATCATACCTGAATATCCATTTCTGTGGCATATGAATGAGTTCACTCTGTTGCCTACAGCAAGATGAAACCGGCTAGTGGTGGATGAGTTTGGTGTAAAAGTAATTGTCAGGTGAAGTGCCGGCACAGTATGAATATACCCATCTTGTGTGTCGAATTACCAATTATATTTGCCCACATTGTTCGGCTTCAGAAAAGGCCGAAATCTAATTTCCCTGCTCTTGCTGGTATATTTTGAATCCCTTTTCATTGCAGCCCATATGACCCATGAAGAAATTTAATATAGAATATGTTTCTCAAGCACCTGTTATGTAATTGAACTACTGGGATCGTACTGATGGAGAGCAGA
>NW_015746041.1:0-430 GCF_001515625.1 Sinocyclocheilus rhinocerous
ATGAACAACAGGGAAATTGTATTTAAACATGAAATCACAGTAAGAATAAATATTCCCTTGTGGGTCTAGTATATCACAAAGATAATTAATACCTGTTTTATGCCAATTCTCAAGAAAAATCGACAATTTCTGTTATTTCTCCTCGTCGCGTCATCACGGCCGGTGACGTCACGCCGGCAGTACGCGTGCACGCGCAGGCCACACCCACCGCATTGCAGAACCACAAAAACGGAACCGGTACCGTTACCGACGAACTTCAGAAACTCACGTCACGCAGAAGCGCCACGAATCACATACAGCCGCATTCATAAAACATACAACCATAAAGACAGTATGACAGTAAGGCGCATAGTGTTTCTGCATGGCTTCGTGAACGCGACCCTGCGTGCGTGTGTGTGTGTGTGAGAGAGAGTGTGTGTGAGAGAGAGTG
>NW_015746042.1:0-430 GCF_001515625.1 Sinocyclocheilus rhinocerous
AAAATAATTAAAATGATATGGATAAAATAAAAACTATATAGACATAATAATAATATTAAAAACAACAGAAACGCAACAAAATTACTAAAACTTTGACTAAAATGAAAATGAAAACTGAAAAAAAAATGAAAATAAAAACTAATTAAAACTCGATACTACAAAACAACATTGCATAGAATTGCAGGTTTCTTTTAACTACATGTAACATGTTTTTGAGTTGAATTGTGTTACTTTTACAATGTAAAAACCGCTGTTTCAGAAACTGTAAAATACTATAAAAATGAATGCATTTGAAGTAAATGGGTTGTATTAGGTCTGGGCCGTTTTTAATAATTTAATAGCTGTTATGAAGTACATATGTTATGATATTTGTTAGATCCACCCAGTCAGATCAGAAGGATGAAAAAACATAATATTATCAGCAACTTTG
>NW_015746043.1:0-430 GCF_001515625.1 Sinocyclocheilus rhinocerous
GAAAGTGGACTTTTCATGTGTTTTGGTGCTACTGCTACAGGTACAGGTAAAAATTATTTAGGCATATTTGTCCTGCCATGGCAAAGCTCCTGCTGGGGACATAAAGTAGTCCTTAAGAACATTCCGCAGGTGTTTGGCATGATGGCTGGCATTGTGTGTTCTTCCTCCTCTCCAAGGGTGTAGTGCTTCGAGTCCTTCCCTTCTCCACTTACCTGGCACAAATGCTCTGTCTGCAGTTTCACGATCTGCTAGTCCTGGTGGGAGGTATGCCTCAGACCCACAATGCCCTAAGTAATTGTGGAGACACACAGCTGCCATAGTTACTTTGGTGACTTTTTCTGGTGATAGCAGCATTGTTGATCGAAACACTCGCCATCGGTTGGCAAGGATCCCGAAGGCATTCTCTACAACCCTTCGTGCCCGAGAAAGG
>NW_015746044.1:0-430 GCF_001515625.1 Sinocyclocheilus rhinocerous
AGTTTCGCTTGCATTTATAGTAACAATCTGCATATTTGAATTAAACGTTAAATTAAACAGTGAAAATTAAATGTTTACAGGTTTGATGTAATACAGCTGTTAAACATCTTAGCTATAAACACATTTCATAACATCATTCTAATGTATTTTTCATTAAAAACAAAACAAAACAAACAGCAACGCTTCTGTAACGTTTCATTTGGATTTATAATAACAATCTGCACATTTAAATTAAATGTTAAATTAAGCAGTTCAAATTTATGTTTATAGGTTTGATTTAGGTAAAGGTTGTTAAACATTTAAGTCATAAATACATTTCAAAACAGCATTCTAGCATAACTTTCCTAAGAATAACCAAACAGCAATGTTTCGTTTCGGTTTATGATAACAATCTGCACATTGAAATAAAACGTTAAAGGAAACAGTGAAA
>NW_015746045.1:0-430 GCF_001515625.1 Sinocyclocheilus rhinocerous
TATATATAAATAAAATGACCTAATATATATATATATATATATACATATATATATAATTAATTTGCCTCATTGCCTCAAAGTTATTCACATTTTTGTAATTTGTTTTATAAAATGGGAACACATTTTACATTTTTATAACATGTATGTAAAATTCACTTTAAAGGGTTAGTTCACCCAAAAATTAAAATTAGCCCTTATATTACTCACCCTCAAGGCATCCTAGGTGTATATGACTTATACTATATATGTATATGACTTTTTTCAGACGAATCCAATCGGAGTTATATAAAAAAATTTCTTTGATCTTCCAAGCTGTTTAATGGCAGTCAGCAGGTGTTACAGTGCATCAGTCCAAAAGAAGTGAAATAAAGCACATCCATTCATCAAAAAAAGTGTCTCACACGGCTCCGGAGGGTGAACAAAGGCCTCC
>NW_015746046.1:0-430 GCF_001515625.1 Sinocyclocheilus rhinocerous
TGCCAGATAAGGACTACAACTATAACAAGCATGTGCATTTACATGCTTGATGAGCCAGACAATCGTTGTAGTTCTTATGCAGCAATATGTGTTTTTATAGGGAACATATAAGTATACACTTAAGTGAAATCATTATGGAGAGTATAAAATGAATTAAATATACTGTAAAGCCCTTGGGATTTCTTCATCTTCTCTGTGCAGTGATCCTAATAATAGGTTCTTCATGCAGTGTAATTCCAATCTCACAAAGTTACCGGATTTATTTTGGATCCCCGTCCCGATAAATCTCAGGGAATTCTTTTCTCTGTTTGTTTATGTGTTCATTCAGTTGAATAAAGCCATTTGCATTATAAATGAATAAGCCAGTGATGGTTCTGAAGGACCAGTGGTTCCCTTTCAGTCGGTCACTACGAGTCACGTCGTGACCGAC
>NW_015746047.1:0-430 GCF_001515625.1 Sinocyclocheilus rhinocerous
ATTTTATTTTATTTTATTTTATTTTATTTTCAAAAAGACAGATTTGACAGAACTATAAGATATGTATATTTTACAGATTACAGATCTCTCAGTATTGTTAATAATAATGTAATTAATATTATGTATATTAAAATACATACATTTCATATACATACAACATAAAATAAACTTTCTGATTCTTTTATGTTTCTTTCTTTGATAATTAATAATAAGTAATAATTTATTCTCAACCCTCTGACTTATGGACAATAATGCTTGCCTAATTTCACTCATTCTGAATGAAGATTTTATTTCATCCTTTTGTCCCATTTTCCAAATCCCTGTAAAGACCTGTATTAATCATATTGGCAAACCTTCCCTCTTCAAAGAATGAAAGCGCGGACACGAGCTAATGTTTCAGTGTGCAGGAGGTGGGGGACAGTTAGACAGA
>NW_015746048.1:0-430 GCF_001515625.1 Sinocyclocheilus rhinocerous
AGAAATCATTCTAAGATGCTGATTTGCTGCTCGAGAAACATTTCTACTCCTTATCAATGATGAAAACAGTTGTGCTGCTTCAATTCTTTGAGGAACTATAGTCTTCTATGTTGCTCTTACAGTCTTGGATTCGAAGCTTACCTCTCTAGGAACGAACTGATTAGCTCACATTTCATCAATAAAAATCTGAAACATAATGACTGTAACACCACCCCTCAAGGCATATCTTATTCTCTTTGTATGCGATGAACTTCTAAGTGTCATTGACATGTGGTCAAGTGTCTGATATATCAAGAGCTGCTTTGATCTATTATGCCAAAGTATTCATAGTAAAGATAAAGGACTCAGACAAAACCTAGCAAAGAGATGGAAAACCAGTTCCTCTGTTCTAGTGTTAAACATTTGAGGGGTGGATTCCTGTAAACCACAG
>NW_015746049.1:0-430 GCF_001515625.1 Sinocyclocheilus rhinocerous
CACTGGTTCAGAAAATGAAGCTGTTTTCTGTTTCGCAACACACACAATCAAAAGAAGCAACACAAACACCGTCTTCTGTTGGGCTAAGAGGACAAACACAGTTTATATAAGAGATTCTCTCATTTGCTGCGTCTTTCAGCACATTTACTCTGTTTCTCTCTCTCTGCCTGTCTGTCTGTTTGATGGAGGGATGAGTCAGATGAGTGTTCTGCACTGGAGGTTGACTGTCAGTAATGAGCTTCCTCAGGTGTGGCAGACGGGGAGGAAGGTGCAAGCCAAAGGGAAGATGACTGGAGATCAGGAATGAGGGATTGATGTGTAGAGAGAGATTGAGAGGTTGAATCAGATAAAGGTGAGGCAGAGGGCACAAGTCAAACATGCCACATTTACTTTTAACTAGAAAAGAAAGAGTGTATGTGCAAGCGCTCGC
>NW_015746050.1:0-430 GCF_001515625.1 Sinocyclocheilus rhinocerous
GCGTGTGTATTTTTGTCCCAACAAGAACATTTATGAGAGGAAGTGAGACCGTTTCCACTAGGGAACCCACTCCATAAAATCAAGAAAAGCATGTAACAGGTTGATGATCAGGAACTGCTCTTGGTTTGATGGCACTTTTAAAATAAATTGCACTGTTGACCAGGGACACGTTAATCTCTGTCATAGCAGTTCACAGGGGTCACAGGGTCATCCGCCATTTCTCCATTGGGGACTTAAGGCTAGGAGCTCTTTTCATTGATTATAGTTCTCTCACTCTCACTCTCTTTTTTCATCTTTTTTTTACACTTCTTCCTCTCTTGCCACTTCATAATCCATCTGTACGTCTCAGCCAATATGCCTGCGCGTCATTCTACGTTTTGCTCATCCACTCTCCCACTCCATCAAAAAACAATCTCTCCACTTCTCCGTA
>NW_015746051.1:0-430 GCF_001515625.1 Sinocyclocheilus rhinocerous
AGTATACTAATAGCACACTTGAATAAACTTCTTTTTCATAAGAGTTAGTAAGTTATTTAAAGGCAAAAGAAGGCCACCTCAGAAGCAGAGTGATTCTGATCTTCCATCCGTCCTTAAAAATAAAGTGCGCCGAGAGCGACACACTTTAACTCAAAAGTTGTCACAGTGCACAAATTCAGAAATGCCACCGACGCTAGTGCCATTTGAGTGAACCTATGAAAGGGAACTGCAGAGCTTTCTGAGAAATTCTGCACAGATTCTAATGCAGGCTTAATGAAGATTCTGGCAAATCACTAAACTGAATAAATAACTGAAACTTTGTAAATACATATTATTATATCAAATGAGACAAGATACCTCCATGATGTTCGTATGGGAGTGTTAGTCTCTGTGCTCATACCTCAGTGATAGCTTGAATGAATGCTCCATA
>NW_015746052.1:0-430 GCF_001515625.1 Sinocyclocheilus rhinocerous
CAGCAATAATAATAATAATAATAATAGTCACTAAATAATTTATCACTTTTTGGGAGTTTTTTGAGAACGTCATCTCAATAATGTCGGTGATATTTAATTCTTGTGCTTCAGTGATAATTAAATATGATCATACAAAGTGAATGACCTGACTTGTTACAGTTACTGAATTTGTCAAGTTACATTTATGAGTTAAAATTCAGAAAAAATACATTTACGTATTTACTTCAATTATAAAATTACATAAATTTAAATACTGTACATTTAAATAATATTTGGATAGATTTAAATCATATTTACACTTAATTAAATATGGTTTATTTAAATAATTATTTAAACAATAATTACTCAAATATGTTTAAAGAATTGTATGTTAATTTTGACAAACGCACATCAGGTGTATTACCATTATGCCTTCATTTGGTCATTTCTA
>NW_015746053.1:0-430 GCF_001515625.1 Sinocyclocheilus rhinocerous
TTTTAGATGAATTAGTCTTTGAAAATCACCTCAGATCTCAATAAACCAGTCAATAGAAGATAATTGCATTATAACAGATAATTGAGTGCAAGAAGCAGAGCGGATTCAATCAGAAATGTCTGTACATAACCGAAACCGGTGAGCTCAGAAAAGTGATTTTCCACAGCATTACAAAACAGCCAGTATTCGCTAATTTAATCATTCAAAGCGGCATGAAGTGCAAGGTGCCTGTGGGAGGTTGGTCGGTGGAGAAAAGCTTCTGCTTTCATCTACATCCAGATGCATGTGCTTTTAAACGGACCTGGTTCTGTGGCCCCATTTCTCCTTATTGATCACATAAAACAGAAATGTGCACTCAGAACAGCAGAGGAATCAGCACACACATCTGTTTGAGACGTTTATTCTGATTAATGACCCCCTAAAATCCCAC
>NW_015746054.1:0-428 GCF_001515625.1 Sinocyclocheilus rhinocerous
AAGCGCGGGGAGCTGTAAAACACAGCCGAGACGCGCCGATGTGGACGGGACGAGGCTGGACTCCGAGGGTCCCACAGAGAGACGGGAAGCATGGGACGCAGACAGAGAGGCCAAGAGGAACAGCGGCATCAGCATGTGTTTCGATGAAGCCGTGGCTCGAGCCACAGAGAAGAGGAGCCGAGAGAGAGAAAGCACAGAGAGACTATCAGGAGCGCAGTGGGACAGAGAGAGCCGGAAAGACGGGAAAACTGACTGACTTGAGAGCAAACCTGTAAAATATTGTGTGCAAAAAAAGGTGTTCACATTTTCTTTCAATATACTCATTTTCACATATATATATATATATATATATATATATATATGGGGTTAGAAGGTTTGTATAGCTGAGAAGTGCATCTCAAATGTGACCCTGGACCAAAAAACCAGTC
>NW_015746055.1:0-430 GCF_001515625.1 Sinocyclocheilus rhinocerous
CAAAGAAAAAGGAAAACTTGAAATCACATCATATGACCCCTTTAAGACATGGAAATTAGTACAGAACTGTTTGGAGAAGTTTAAAACTCCCAAGTCACTACATGTAATAGACAGACAGACATATTAGACAGATAGATATAATTTAATCTTAACACTGTAGTATGTGTTGTCTCTAAACAGTGCAAATTTATTGGTAGATAAAGATTTCTGTATAAAAATGTTACACACAGATTGGGTGCATGCACGGTTAATGAATGAAAATCACTGTGTTGCAAGCAGTAACAAACCTATACATTTGTCATTCAAAGAAAAGAAATAAAAAAAATAATAACAAAAATGCATACCAACATCAAGCTTGTAATTGAGCTGTTGTCATTTTAAAATGTTAAAATATCAACTAAAAAATAAAAACAACAATAACAAAAATGCA
>NW_015746056.1:0-430 GCF_001515625.1 Sinocyclocheilus rhinocerous
TTATTTATCCTGCAGGGCATTGGGATTTTCAGATTTTAAAAGTTGTTTGTAGTGAAGGATTTTACATTTGAATTGGAATGGGGGTGTCAGACCAAAATGGCGTTATCCTTATATAACTTCATGCGTGGAAAACAGACGTTGTGTCGCCATCGTCAGCAATCCACAGGACCACCTTCTCCACCCCCATTCCATTCAAATGTAGATTCTGTCCCACTGTGACACTTGAAGACTTTGAAGAAATTACTTTTTAAGATGAGACTCGAGCACAATTTCATGAGAATACATTTTTGATGACTGCTGCCACGAAACACTGAGATCTAAAAGAATAATAGACAGAAACGCTCTCATAAGGAAGGGTAAATGAGAATACTGCTAATTAACAATCTCTGAACCTGTGCCAAATTTCTAATGGAAACCATTCAATAAAAAA
>NW_015746057.1:0-430 GCF_001515625.1 Sinocyclocheilus rhinocerous
TCCGCGGGCCACCGTGGGGTAGTTAATGGCCTGGACGTAGATGTTATAGCGGCTCATCATGATGTCGCACACCTGCGTGTTCTTCTCAGCGTCTGCCACCTGAGGACACACGTCAGCGTCAGTCCGAGCGAGTTTCCATCAAACACTTTATTGTGATGGTATCTTTTGAGCATTCTGTTCACAACAAATAACGCTGCACCTACATGTCAACTAGCTCTCAGTAGAGTATTAGTAGACTGTCTGCTTCATATCTGCTAACTCTTTACTGTGATGGTCTCCCAGCAGACATTCCACTGACTAGAAGTAACTTTGCAAGTACATGTCAACTTATTCAAACCCTAACCCTACCAGTCTACTAGTACTCTAATGAGAGTTAGTAGACATTTAGGTGCAACATTACTTATAGTCAACAGAATGTGTTAAAGGGACC
>NW_015746058.1:0-430 GCF_001515625.1 Sinocyclocheilus rhinocerous
TTATTATTATTATTATTATTTACCAGTGCATTTTGAAAACCTGTTTGTAAGGCTCACTTAGTGTACATATTGTGCTTAAAAATCTGGTCTGAGAAGTGAAGGTCGCAGGTTTGAATCTCAGGAGTGATCCTTCATTGTTCACCATTGTGGTCTTAATCAACATTATGCCATAATCTACTATTCTGTTGGTAAAAAGAGGTATGATGTTTTTTCCCCTGTAAACACAAAATAAACTAGTGAGCAGACTGTCTAGACTGCTCTTTTCCACGCATTGAAAGTGAATGGTGACCGCAGTGTTCAAGCTGCAAGATGGAAAAAGCACCAACAAAAGTCGTACACTGTTAAGTATGCTAAAGTGTGAGTGAAATTAAGTAATGATTCACTGCTATTGTGCGCAAATCTTGTTTACATAATACTTGATCAATGTGAG
>NW_015746059.1:0-430 GCF_001515625.1 Sinocyclocheilus rhinocerous
CCATGTCCTCTCTTTCCTCCCACTCTCGTTCTCTTACCCTCCTACCATCAATCCCTGGCTCTGCTGGCTGGGGCGGCTCTAAGTCCCAAGGAGGAACCAGGAGGCGGAGATTTTGTCGTGAGACCCAAATGGCCTGAGCCCTTCCGTCATCTTCCACACCTCTCCTCTCCTTTCTCTCATCAGACCAATCTTCCCTTAGCTGAACACGGTATGGGAAAGACACAGCTGGATGTGGATCTACTTGAGTGACTATACCTTCTCTGTACCACGGTTGCGCTCCCTCACTGCCCTCGTCACCTCCTCCGAAGGGGATGCAGACTTGTGTGCCTATAGACACTGGGGCCACACCGGGAGGTGACGCATCTAGAATAAGGTCAACAGAATCAGTAGCCACTCGAAATGGGTACTTGCATATGGTCTTTTCTCCATT
>NW_015746060.1:0-430 GCF_001515625.1 Sinocyclocheilus rhinocerous
GCATGCAATTCAACAAAGACTAGGCTTGATTTGAAGGGAGCATCAGAGGCTGATTACTTTCAAAAGCAACCGCTTTTATTTTATCAATATTTATGTGAACGTGCGATATTATACCTTGGTTAGTTTGCCTTTATTTTATCTTCTTTTGCACTTAATCACTTGTCTTATTTGCAAATAAAATTATTTTCTTTTTCTGCATATTTGTGTATTTTATTTTTAACAACATTAAAACGAAAGCCTGGCAGAGAGGGGCGGGGTTTGGAGAGGCTTGCACTGATTGGTTTGCAGCTGCAGACTCTGACCAATAGACGACGAGCACGGTCTCTTAAAACCTGATCGTCAAGCCCTGGCGCTACATTATTTCTGCGTTGATTTGCAGCGTATAGTACAGCAACTGAATAATGAGTGGCCGAGGTAAAACCGGCGGTAA
>NW_015746061.1:0-430 GCF_001515625.1 Sinocyclocheilus rhinocerous
CTTTAAGTGTTTCGTGGATTGTTTTTGAAGGTGCTGTTTCAAATCGGTGTCATTTTCTTTTATGGTCTATTATTTCATTTCCAAACGCGCTTTTTGATCAAACAGACCAATAATACCGTTGCCAATTACGCCGAGAGAATCAAACTGCCATCCCTTGTAACCGTTTGACATCGAGGAGAAACGGAAAATACATTCGTAAAGAATAACACTGCTGGTTTTATTAAACAAAAGGATAAAGGACCAGATCCTGTGCACCTGAAGAGGAACAAAAGGGACATCTTGGTGTGAATAAAAGAAACTGACTTCATCCAAGAACAATAAGAGATCAAATATTTATTTTTGACTGCTGATTTAAGCCCTTCTCGAGTCTCGTGAGGAGGTTCGTTTGCTTTGTTTACACGAGAGATGGAGAAATCCTCTCTGGACGCAG
>NW_015746062.1:0-430 GCF_001515625.1 Sinocyclocheilus rhinocerous
AAAAACCCCCCACAAAGTATTCAACAGCTGTAGAATTCATTACCATTGAGCATGACATCTCACACTTAAAAGCCCACAATGATAGAACCCTGAAAAAAAAAATACAATGTGATTCAAAGATTTAATCATATTTTCAGAGACCGTAAATAAAATCTTCCATCTTTTATAATTTGTCATCTAGTGAGATCAACTCATATCAGCAAGGACAAACCAATTTTAGCATAGAACTGACATCCAAAATAAGGTCTCTAACTTATTGTCAAAAATAACAAATAAAAAGCAGGTGGAAGTACTTGGGGGAAAAAATTTAACGAATGAAAAACAGGTGAAAGCAAAAATGCTCTGGTAAAGGCCTAATCTATTTCAGTGTGTTTTATGTTATTTGTACTATTACAGACTTCTGATTAAATTACTTAATTTATTACATATA
>NW_015746063.1:0-430 GCF_001515625.1 Sinocyclocheilus rhinocerous
AGTATGGGTAACCATACTTGGCCACATGTCACGTCACTTTCACTAAATGGGTGCTAATGTGCCGTGCTCTACCACCATGGCTCTAACATATCAGAATGAATAATAAATCTGAACTTTCTCTCCATGAGTACAGCAGGTTCATACGTACCACATATGGAGTGGGTGTGATGTCACTAAAGAGGTAGACTGGGACGCCTCGACTGATCAAGACAGAAGCAGCAAGACAGGCAAATCTTTTACTGCTGCCACCACTAGGGGGGTGAGCGCGAGCGTCGAACCCGATCACCACTCCCCTCTGCTTCAGATCTGTAAAACACTGCTCCAGGTACGCACAGAAACCCTACCAGAAGCAAAAGAGGGTAATTACCATCGATCCATAGCCTTACAGGACACCAAATTTATTGTGACAATGTGATAAATGGTTTGTGGA
>NW_015746064.1:0-430 GCF_001515625.1 Sinocyclocheilus rhinocerous
GAATACTTCACAGGAAATGGTTGTGGTAAGCCACGGAAATGACATCGCCAGAGCTGCTCTAGTCGCCACTGTATTCACAGGTCAGACCTTCCCGTTCTCCTTTTTCCTTTCTTGCTTTTCTGCATCAGGGTTGCAACATCATCGCTACAAACATGTGGTGTCATTGTTTGTGACACAACAAACGTGTTCTGCAATGTGAGGGACCTTTCTGCTGTTGCATGTCAACATCATTAAAAGTTTTGGGAAGCGTTTGGAATTAATGCTTCAAAGTGCACATATTCATGTACATCTATTACATACTAACATTATGCACGTACTGGACATGGAAAAGTATGTATACATGCATATTTGCATCTTGATACCGCAGACCCCTATATTGTGTAGCTACTTTTTGTATTTGTATGTAACCGTTAACTTCTAGATAAAAAAA
>NW_015746065.1:0-430 GCF_001515625.1 Sinocyclocheilus rhinocerous
ATTCCCATTTAGCACCATGAGACTCAAATTCATTATTTGAAAAAAATCCTTTAACTGATCCCTTGATTTGATCATTAAACATTTTATTTTTTAGCAGATTATTATTCAATTTCCAGTAACCACGCACAGTACTCTCCCTGTGTTTTGTCTGCAAAACCAGCTTAATTACTAAGTGGTCAGAGAATGGAGCATACTGGTGAAAGACATCAAACACATATTGCAGTAACTGTTGAGAAATAAAAAACAAAAGTCTATTCTAGAGTTAGAGGACAACAAATTCTTACTCCAAGTATATTCCTTTGCATCAGGGTGATAATAGCGCCATGCATCTGCAATATGAAAATAATCACACAAAGTACAGATAATATTATTTGCGAGGCCCATTTTAGGAGGAAATCTGTCAGCTGAATTATCTAATACATCATTAAAA
>NW_015746066.1:0-430 GCF_001515625.1 Sinocyclocheilus rhinocerous
CAGTCTTTTACAGTTAAATTCACGGTCATTTTTTACAGTGTACATGTACTCGTCCTGATCGGTTACGTCACGGATGTCATGGTTCGGTTCATACAGTCAGACGATCAGAATGACGAGACGAAAAGAGATGATCTACGCACCAACCCAAAACAAGAATGGAGCATTCAGGAGGCACGCAAGAGCTCGAAGAATGGCCTGCTTGTTTTAAATCAGCAGTTTGAGAAAGTTTCGGGTTCTAGAGATGCACCGGTCGCTTGCTATAAGTTGGAACTGGTTTTTAATTTTATTTTGGCCGATCTCTATTTCGGAATTGCACACAAACTGTATTGCAATCATTTCCCAAAATGCAATTTGTGTGGAATTTTCATGACATCTGTAAAGAGGGGAAAATACTGTACCAGGCAGATCAAGCTCACTGTTCGTGATGCTC
>NW_015746067.1:0-430 GCF_001515625.1 Sinocyclocheilus rhinocerous
TGTTAGCGTGTTTGTGGTGTTAGCGTGTGTGTTGTGTACCGTGTGCTGTTAGCCTCCTCCAGCAGGTGTCTGGCGTTCTCCAGCTGCTCTCTGCTGTTCTCCAGGACTCTGCTGCTGTTGGGCAGTGAAGACGCCAGATTCTGCAGCTCCTTCAGCTTCTGCTTCAGCTTCTCCACGCTCAGAGGAACCTGAGCATCCAGAATGGCCTCGCACACCCGCTGCACCTCATCCGGATATGAATGAGGCTCTGAGACACACAAAACAACAACCAACTCCACTGTGAATGGCTGCCTGACTGCTTCACATAGACTAAAACAATTACAGTACATACTTGGCAGTGTGTAGTAGGGCAAAATAAAGTAAAAACCCACCTGACAGGAAGTCCCTGAGATTGTTTATGAAGTCTTTGGTGTCCTTCAGGTCTTCATCC
>NW_015746068.1:0-430 GCF_001515625.1 Sinocyclocheilus rhinocerous
GATTACGTAACTCGCGATACTTGTAATGCGTTACCCCCAACACTGACTATAACGATAACTATATTAGCGCACAATGACGTTCTGTTTTTTTAAACACGTTCTTTTTTGTCGTCGGCCGCTTTAAAGAACGTTTACAGGATGGATTCTGATTGGCTGTCAATGTTTTATCCTTAATCAGCTGAGAAAAAAAATTATTCTGAAAGTGATTCCAGTTATAGGCTATCTCTGTGTTGTTATCGTTGTAGTTGTGGTGTGCTATTCTTTTACATTTAGAACAATTATATCGTTATCGTGATGATTATCGTGAACGATAATTATCGTTATAATTTTTGACGTCTGCATTAACATCTGCAAGACGTGTTTTTTAGAGTGTTTGCTCATCTGCAGTTTCCTATCAGATGTCAAACAGACGTTTAGAAGATGTCTTTAA
>NW_015746069.1:0-430 GCF_001515625.1 Sinocyclocheilus rhinocerous
TCGTCATTAGCAGTTCTAATTACGAACAGCCTTCAGTTAGACCACCGCTGACACATTTAAACACACACACCTGGACGAAAAAATGCAACACGTCTGAATGTTACAAACTCAATAAACGTGTCTAACCTCGAAACATTAGAACAGCTAATAGAAAAGATGCTTCGATCGTAAAAAAACAGGTAGCTCAGTGCGAGATTGTGCTGCTTTAACCTTGGTTGCCAGCGGTTACCATTTATGCCTCTGGTTTGGAATCTGCCATATATTTTTTCACTTGACAGATCCGGTGAATTATGTTTACCACCCGAGGTAATCTATTATATTAAACAAATGTATCTATGTGAATGCCTATGACATGTCAGTCAGAGGACGTGTGAATATAGGACAGCGGTGCTGAGTGCTAGCAGAAACCTGAGCCGGTGGGACAGGCCTC
>NW_015746070.1:0-430 GCF_001515625.1 Sinocyclocheilus rhinocerous
TATCAATTTAATGCATTCTTAATTGCAAACTTTTTAATGGTAGAGAAACATGATGGTTGTTTATGGATAATATATGTTTTCTAGCATTCTCTAACATCCTAATGCAGTTTTAGAACCATCTGGTATACCGGTGTGCCACTTCCTGTTTCTATTTCTTTGCTCTCTTTCCTAATTTGTTAATTGTTTTGCATTAAGTAGCTTTAGAAATTATTATATCTTAGGTTCTTTGAGCACACAGCTCTTAAAGGGATAGTTCACCCAAAAATTAAAAATCTGTCATTAGATTCCCAACCTATATGGCCTATTTCAGTAGAACACAATAGGAGAAATTATGAATGAATGGGCACTGAAGCGTTCAAACTTCAAAATGAATTCAAGGATGTTAAGATTTCTAAACCTAACAAACAAAAAAGGGTAAAAACTCAGCATT
>NW_015746071.1:0-430 GCF_001515625.1 Sinocyclocheilus rhinocerous
TCCTTCAGGGAACGAGGGTTACATACGTAACCGAGACGTTTTTGTTCATAATTTTTGGACTTGGTGTGAATAGGACTTTATGTGCCATCTCTTATGAGGCTTTTAGTACATTTTGGCTCTCGGTGTATTCATTGTAAACCCAGTTGTTATGGTTAAACCTTTTACAATACAGCCGCCCCGTACATTCTCCCAGTTCTGTCCTCCATCTGTGTGCGTTACCGAGATTATCTTTTTTTTTCATCTTTAATGGTGACATGTTTCCATGATTTATTCAAATGACAAACTTTGGCTTATTATTATTCTGGTATTAGTCACTGGTCGCTAATGCCAGATTACTTTCCTAGCCATTCTTCCTGTGATAAACGACTGGCAGGCAGCAGCAAAAAATAGATCAAAACCACTGGGAATGAGAGGAGGAAAAAGAAAAAAA
>NW_015746072.1:0-430 GCF_001515625.1 Sinocyclocheilus rhinocerous
GCTTTCAGAAAAAGTTAACAAGCCCCACCTGAAAGATCTGGCCAAATCTAAATTTGTTACTGCCATCCGAGAAAAAGCATTGACCAGATTGCAAGCGTCTGCTGCACTCGGTACCATTGCTACTGTTGAATATCTTTTGAGTCTCCTTCCAGGTGTAGGCAGTGCTGCTGCTGCAGTACTATCCTTTGCTACCACTCAGTACCTCTTGAGAGAAGGAGTAAATGATCTGGCAAATACAGCTCGAGTAATCAGAAAAGAAGCTGGGCTTGCTTCTGTTCCTTGATTTATGTCCTATAGAGCAGTGTTTCCCAAGTCTGTCGAGAGCAGGGGTGCCGTGTAAAAAATATTTTTTAAATATTTTTTAATTGCTAAAATGTTCAAAAAAATAATATCCATTTCTGATGTCGCCAATAATTAGAGATGCGCCGAA
>NW_015746073.1:0-430 GCF_001515625.1 Sinocyclocheilus rhinocerous
TTTATGCACTGGGCAATGATCTGACCAGTGCTTTACGGGTCGTCATCACCAGTAATCTGCACATGGGATTTGGAGCTTTTGTAGACAAACCGCTCTCAACTTACATGCACATTTACCCTGAAGAAGTCATCCGGAATCCTTGTTATAAGTAAGCTCAACTTCATTTCACAATAGAAAAGCACATGCAAAATAGAGTGAGTAAGTTATTCCTATAAGTGATTCCTGTCTCCCTGCTGTGCTCTGACTGGTGTAGGTTTCCTAAACCCTGCCCACCTCAATTCGGCTACCGTAATGTACTGTCTCTGACGGAGCAGGTAGAGCGGTTCACGGAGGAAGTGAAGAAACAGAAAGAGTCCAGAAACAGAGATGCCCCTGAGGGTGGATTTGATGCTATCATGCAAGCAGTAGTATGCAAGGTGACACAAAATAC
>NW_015746074.1:0-430 GCF_001515625.1 Sinocyclocheilus rhinocerous
TTTTCTTTCCATTGTAGGTGTAAGAAAATATATTAAGATTTACTTGGTTATACCACTTGACATTTGATGCTGAAAACGGCCTAAAAGTTTTTAAAAAATGTATGAAAGTGACACAAATTTGTACAAAATGCTCTATATTTGATCCTTTTTCCATTGACTCTTTTATATAAACAGTATTTCTAACTCTTCCAGACTCTCTTTCTAACCGTAATAAGATTAATTTCCTTTCACTGATAACAGTAAGTGAGCCAAAGGTTTAAGCATCCCTCATGTGAATGACAGCACCATGGAGCACCATGACATTTCACAAAGATCAGCAGTGCTCCCATGCAAGGCAATGCTATTTCCCAGCTCATGCTATGGAGGAGGTTAATTGGCGTAACCCGACCCACCACTCCACAAGCCACATTACAGCGCCCTGTCTCGCAAT
>NW_015746075.1:0-430 GCF_001515625.1 Sinocyclocheilus rhinocerous
TTTTTTTACATCTTTAATTAATGTGAATTCACACACCTTAATCATTATTTTTTAATGAAAAAGAAAAAAAAAACTTTTAATGTATTCTAGGCTATATGATAGCTTTAGATAGTTATAGTTTAGATTACATTTTTTTGGTGCTTCTTTAATATAAACAAACCTAGAATAATTAAATTGCTGAAAAAAAAGGGGAAAAAAGCCTATTTTCAAAAGAGTTTTCTTTCTAGACATTTTAAAGTATTCTTTACAAACAAATTTTGTCATTCATAAATAAATCAATAAATACCAAAAAATTATGGCAGTCTACATTTTAAAAGTTATGATTACTTATTTGGTGGTTCCTTAATTGAAAAGCGATCTAGAACCATCCCTAGTTAATAAACATGGACATACTTAATTATTCATCTTTTGAAACATCTGCCAGCCAATC
>NW_015746076.1:0-430 GCF_001515625.1 Sinocyclocheilus rhinocerous
TTTGAATCCGAGCTGAACTGAATTAGTAGCATTCAGTGTGAAACTGAATTCACTTGAATTAGCAACATTCATTCTGAATCTGTGTTAATCTGAATTAACAAACATTATGTCTGAATTATCAATACTGAAGCATTCAGTTTGAATCTGAATTAATTAGAATTGGTAACATTTATTCTGAATTTGGGTTAATGTGAATTGGTAGCCTTTACTCTGAATTGGCATCTTTTGTTATGAATATGAGTTACTCTGGATTAACAACATTCTGTCTGAATTGGAGTTAATCTGATTTGGTAACACGTACAGAATGCTTATACTATATTCAGTCAGTCTTTAACTACACTTTCACTCAGTTGTCGAGTGTATCGCAGTCTTGAGAGTCTAGATCTAAAATAAGAAAGCATATTGGACAAGACACAGATGACACGACACG
>NW_015746077.1:0-430 GCF_001515625.1 Sinocyclocheilus rhinocerous
TTGATCAAATGGGTCTGACACTTAATTAAACAATAATTAAAATAAACAATCCTTATAATTCAATAGTATGTGCACAACAGGTGTGTCGATATTGGTTATTTTACAACGGGTTTAAATGTGGCCCATCCAATCAGATTTTGTAACACACCCTGTTAAACGTAATTGGAATGAAGTGTCCATATAAATTGGCTGACCTCTTCCAGCATACTTTCCTGTTTGTCAGTCATCCTGTTGTTCTGTGCGTGCAGATCTATGGAGTCACAGCATGATAAGCATTGCTGTGGCTAGCCAGAGTTAAATGCTGTGGATCACATTAGACACTGACTCACAGTGCGTCACTCACAGTAGGGTGATTTCTAATGAGAGCAGCAGAGCAGCCTGTGGTACAGCACAGAGAACAGATGCAAATCACAGAACCTGGCAAAACTAC
>NW_015746078.1:0-430 GCF_001515625.1 Sinocyclocheilus rhinocerous
CCTGTTGATGATATAGCGTATGAATATCCTGATGTGTTTCCTGCAAGTGTGGTTACCAGAGCGCAAAAACGCAGAATAGGGACAGACATTGTGTTGTCTGATTCATTCATGTCATCTGTCTTTGGGGAAGGCAGCTCTCAATCAGAATCTCCCATTAAGACTACCTGTGGTGACTATTTGAAACAATCTAAAAATAAATTGATTGATGTAGAGTTGCTGAATTTGCCTATGTCACGTGATGAGGTTATTCTCTCACAAAATGCTGATCCATCGTTGCAAAAGTATTTTCTTGCTGTGGAAAGTCCAGAGACCGTGAAAAACGAGAAAGTGAGGTACGTGTTAGAACAAGGCCTGCTTCTACGTGAGTGGCAAGAAAATCTTAGCGAGGAGACTGAATGGAATGTGTTCAGGCAGGTGGTGGTACCGCTAG
>NW_015746079.1:0-430 GCF_001515625.1 Sinocyclocheilus rhinocerous
TTGGTGTCAGAAAGGTTGCTATTTTATAAAGCATGTGAACCGAATGTGGCGAAGTGCTGTCCGTTGACAGTCATTCTTTCAGCTGTGTCACACAGATGGTTGCGATTTCAGAGAGCAGAGGGCCTTTTGTGGCTGATGTACAGTGCTCAATTAATCACACAGACCACGAAAGAACCAGTGGGGCACTTGGAGCTGTATTGTCGGTTTCCAAGTCTTCAGTTGCCTATTTGAAGGGTTTTAGAAATGATACTAGTAACTTAAGCCTGCTGACGCTGATGTGTCCGACCTTGTCATAATTATTGCTCTCAGTCAGCACAGATGCGATGTCTTCGTACTGTTCCAAAACAGAATTCAGCATGTCAAAATTAGAGTTCCACCGTGTCTCTGGATTGTTTCAGTGACTTTTTTAGCTTGCCCTGCTGTCCTGAGT
>NW_015746080.1:0-427 GCF_001515625.1 Sinocyclocheilus rhinocerous
ATCTATCTATCTATCTATCTATCTATCTATCTAATTATTTTTTAAATACACCGTAAACAGGTTTGTATTTATCATTAGTCAATCCAATTAGTTTCAATCTTATACTTTTATGTTGTTCAACATTTAGCCATATTTTAAACATGCTCATACTTTTTAACTGAATAAATGTACAGATGCAAATAGTTAATAATTAAGTATGCCATAATTTTTTGAGTACAGAAATCTTACAGATTTAATGTAGGCCTTTGTGTGGCTGACAAATATGCATCACATTACGTTTATCAGTTTGTTTGTTATAACCAAATGGATCAAAATTTTATATGCAATTCAAATACATAAACCTTAAATTTAGGCCTCAATCAATCAATCAATCAATCAATAAATCAATCATCTATCTATCTATCTATCTATCTATCTATCTATCTAT
>NW_015746081.1:0-430 GCF_001515625.1 Sinocyclocheilus rhinocerous
TGTCAAAACCCAGCCCTATTATTTTGTAACCTAAAATAGCTATAAAATCAAAGCCATACGTCTAAATGAGTTATATTCCAAATTTGAAGTTGATATCAAAACAATTAAGATTCCTATGAAATTTTATTAAGGCACTACATCAAAAAATAGCCTTTTTAAATGCATTTTCCTGTTACAAATTTATACATTTCTGTTACAATATTACTTCTATCACCAATAGCTGACAAATATGGAATATTAAGACCATTGATGTCCATTTTGCCAAGATTCTAAAAAAAATTGTAGTACATTTTTGTAATATGACACTTTACCAGGGGGAGGAGCCTGCTAAAAGATTTTAAAGTACCATTTCCACGGTAATGCAATGTTTCAAAATGATTTTCACAGCATGAACTCTTCAAAAGATATCTAATTTATGATGATTGTTAAA
>NW_015746082.1:0-430 GCF_001515625.1 Sinocyclocheilus rhinocerous
TGAAGCATTCAGATCAGGAGATAAAGCAGCCCTCAAAACAGCAAGGGCCAATCTGTCCCGTGGCATCAAGAAAGCAAAACGGTTATATGCAAACACAAAATAAATAAATACATAAATAAATTTTAAAAAATCAATAATTACTTCACTGACATACACACAGTCTGTGGCAAGCCATTCAAACCAGATGACTACAATCTCCTGCCACAGGCCTGTGATGACAACACATCCCTCCCAGATGCACCCAACTACTTCTACTCACAATTTGGTATCTAGGACCCTATCTAGGATTAACTCACGCAAGGCGGCAGGTCTATAGACTGTGCTGAACAGCTGACAGATGCACTAACAGGCATCTTTAACACCTCGCTAAGCCAGGCAGTCAACCCATGTCTCAAGTCCACCACCATCATACCAGTACCAAAGAAGTCAC
>NW_015746083.1:0-430 GCF_001515625.1 Sinocyclocheilus rhinocerous
GTCTGTAAGTGTTTTCTCTCCAATCAGCCGTTTATCTCTGAATGGACTGAATGACATTGTGAGGATCTTATCAGCTCCGCTTACATCTGATTACAGTCTGTTCACATGCAAATTCAGCCGATCCTCTCGTCTGTCCTGGAGCTTCTTCATCCAGACGCTTCGATTAGCTCACTGCTGATCTCATCAGTAATGCATGCAGAACTTCACATGACTTATTCCAGTTTATCTGCAATTCATTTATTGGAGATTTACCTCCCATCCTTGTTCGATGATGATGTTGTCTTTGACTCGACCTGAACTCTTTGACCTTTAAAATATTCCTAGATCCAATGAAAAACTGAACTATTCCCTTACTTGTTTGCTTGTTTTCCAAACCCGGCTGAAAGCCACCCAGAAAGAGTCACTCGTGATGAGATGCTGTTGTGTAAAC
>NW_015746085.1:0-430 GCF_001515625.1 Sinocyclocheilus rhinocerous
GACTCATCTGAATGCCTCTGATTGGCCATTGAATTCATAAGCTCAACATAATCGTGTGTGATTGGTTATAACGCATAACCTTGTAAAAACGCGTAAAGAAATAATGGAACAAATAAGCCCTAATATTAATTAGATAATAATACTAACCTAATAATAATAATAAAAGTATTGTTATCATCAAAGGCATCAGCCACAGGTGATATCTCTGACTATCGTCAATATACGATATTATTGTCTATCAGCACAACCCTATAAATGGTCACCTATTGTCTTGTAACGCATAAAAGTAGTCTAGTCTGAACTTTTTACCCTGCAGATTCAGAGCATGCCGCTGATTGTTGTTAATTGTGGTCATTCTGTGAATTGCATGAATTTAATTGGTTAAGTTGGTAATAACGCAAGCTGCAGAACAATTGTGACCCTGGACCAC
>NW_015746086.1:0-430 GCF_001515625.1 Sinocyclocheilus rhinocerous
AAAGTTTAACCTCTAACTAAGTTCATGTTTCTTTTCTGAATCAATGTATTCAAATATTTCTACTGAATATTTGCACAAGGGTAACACGCTTTCTAATGAGGAAATGCATTGCATTGCTGCAGTTCCATTGCGGCACAGAATTGCCAAAGGGCACTGCTCATAATTTTTTGCAAAACTGTTGGGCAAAGTTGATAAACAACAACATTTATTTTACTTTCGTATGCAGTCAGGGCTTTCAAGTTTATGGCAGTTGTATTATAAAGTGCACATACCTTGGTCCTGACATCAGCAGAGAGTCCAAATGTGGGTCCTTTGCTGAACTGGGTGCTCATGGTCTCGGTCCTGTTGATGCTCCTGTGATCTGTATCTGCTCTCTGAGCTGCGGCCCAGGAGTTCTGCTCTGATCTCTCTCCATCTTTTAAATGCCCCT
>NW_015746087.1:0-428 GCF_001515625.1 Sinocyclocheilus rhinocerous
TATCTAATCTGACCATTTCTATCTATCTATCTATCTATCTATGTAGTGTGTGTATATATTTACACACACACACACACACACACACACACACATACATATAGAGGGAGAAAGAGAGATAAATGAAACCCTTTTTCATAAAAACTATGGCCACTAACAGAACATCTTAATGTTTGTGTGTTTGCTTTATTTTGAGAGAGCTATACTGATTAAATAAAAAAAATTCCTCATCGGAGCCCGGCATTCTATAATGAAGGAATGTGACCTCCCACGATGGGGGGGATCGTAACCATTTGTGTCATCTATCTCATCTGTTGCTCTGACTTTTTGAACTTCTCTTCCCTTTCCTCCAAATCCCTGTTGTAATCTGGAATGTGCTTCGTACTTCCGGGAAGGACGCATAAAGTATTCAGAAAATGTGTAAATAGCTA
>NW_015746088.1:0-427 GCF_001515625.1 Sinocyclocheilus rhinocerous
CACACACACACACACACACACACACACACACACACACGCAGGACAAACACAAACGGCCTGAACTTTCATTAAAGCGTGTGAAGCGAGCTCTTATCGACAGCGCTCTGCCGCTCTGAAGATCCTTCATTTGCAGCTCTGGTCTGGCTGACGCCGCGCCATCTTGAGCGCAATAAAAAGGCATGATGGTTATGTAACTCACCGGAGCACTTCACAACTTCAAATACAGCCGAGATTCGCTGTGTGTGTGTGTGTGTTGTGCATTTGACACTCTGTTTGTGCACTCTTGAGTTGCAAATCTGCATGTGTGAGAGTAAACACACATGTGCTTTTCCTTCCAACAAAGATGGAAAATCAAACTAGCCGAGCAGGGGAATGTACGCCACTGCAGAGCGCAGCGTGGAATTCTGGGATATGTGAGGAGCCGCCC
>NW_015746089.1:0-430 GCF_001515625.1 Sinocyclocheilus rhinocerous
TCATATTTAATTTAAATAATATATAGTATATATTTCTACAAGACTAGTATAAGTAACAGTGCAATGATAGTTTTATAAGCATTGTGATTTACTCTTCTTATAAGAACATAACTTAAGCCACAGACAGTTGTACTGTGGTGTTGTTGTCTAGGACAGAAATAGCCAGGTCAGGAGCTCAAGGTTATTCAGACAAGAATGAGGTTGACTGCTTTGTCCTTCTGTTTACTTAGACAGATTTTTAACTCTTTAGAGTTTGAAACAATATATGTATTTTTGATGGTATTTTGTGCTATTTTAGAGCAAACTCACCCCTTCCAGCCTCCATCTGTGTGAACAGCTGCACAGTAAAGTGTGTTTGTGTGCTTGTGTGTGTGTGTGTGTGTGTCATTGTGGAACAGAGTGGTCGTCCTGTTTTTGTCCAGACAGTAAC
>NW_015746090.1:0-431 GCF_001515625.1 Sinocyclocheilus rhinocerous
AAAAAAAAAAATGACAGTATACAAGTTGGAATGACATGAGGCGGAGCAAATAATGACATCATTTTTGGGTGCACTGCTCCTTTAAAGTTTACGCAGTGCATCTGTGTCATGCTTTCAGTTAGAGTCGGTTATATCCAGCTCATTTTGACAAAAACAACAGGAAATGTGTTCAGTCACGCACTTACAAATGGAAACCAAACTAAACTGCTTAACTTCCTAACCCGACTTCTTCAACTCAAGTACGACGGCGAAGCACGAGGAAGCGAGAGAAAGTTTGCGGACTGCGAGCACAGCGATAGCGCTGAAGAACGCAGATATCACGTTTGCTCGTTCAGGAAAGAGCCATTCCGCCCAGCCGAGGCCTGATAGAAACCCAAAATAGTCCGTCAGCGGCGATCATCGGTCTACACCCATCAAGCCTCAAGTCACAT
>NW_015746091.1:0-431 GCF_001515625.1 Sinocyclocheilus rhinocerous
AAAAAAAACCACCAAATTTGTATGCATGAAATATCCAGGTGCTGGAGCTTATCCCAGCAACCACTATATTTAAAAACATTTAATGTTGCAAAGTACGTTTTGCTGTTGTTATTACGTCAGTAATACACTCAGTTAACAAAGCGGTGTTGCTATGTTGTAAGAAATTACCCCTTTACCGAGATCCTAACCCTAAGCATAACGTCATTGAACTACAAATTAACAGCGCCTTGTTTTTCGTGTTGCATCGGTATAATGGCAGAGGCTTATGGGTAATGTAGTTTAAAACTGTTAATAAGGAAATGGGTGGGGGGGGGATACTATCTTTAATGAACAAAGGGATATGTAATCATGTTCATTGTGCAAACTTCTATGATATTTGAGAGACGGGCTGAAATTTGGTATTTTATTATAAGCACTTTTTAAAACACCTT
>NW_015746092.1:0-426 GCF_001515625.1 Sinocyclocheilus rhinocerous
TTCATGAAAAACTTTTTTACACATCTACATTGTGCAGTTATTTTTATGATAATAACCTTGCTAATAGTTTGTCATTTCTCTGTAGATGAGCTTTCATGGCCTTGGCAAGTTTCATTTTTTGGAAAATGATCATCATTTTTTTTAACAGTAAGGTATTTTTAAGAATAAGAGTGAGTAGTGAAGTTCAGGTACAAAATACATAGTTTTTTTCCCAAATCCAGCGGTGCATGTGCAGATGCGTGTGAAAAGCGAACACAAACACACACCTGGTGACAGCAGACAGATGGCCATCAGCAGCACATGTTCCTCTTCAGTCATGTTCAGCTTCTTCAGACCCACTTGAAACTTGACCAGCGGCTCCAGCAGCTCCAGAGTGTGACCCGCTACACACACACACACACACACACACACACACACACACACACA
>NW_015746093.1:0-431 GCF_001515625.1 Sinocyclocheilus rhinocerous
AGAAATGAATGAGTTGGTCTAAAGAGGCTGCCATAACCTCCTGCAAGAACTGCACTCTCAACAGTAACTCAAGTATTATCTAAACTATATCCGTTATTAATGTGCTTTCTCCATTGCTGAATAGCTGAGGTAGTGTACTTTAAAAAACTCTCTAGCAAATTGAAGGGATTGTTTGCCCCCAAAAATGAAAAATGTCATAATTTACTGTTCGCTCCAAACTGACGTTACAAAGGCGATGCAAGCTACAACTATAGAAATATTTCAATGGTGACAAAAAGATAATGCTGCAAAATGTAAATTAACACAAAAATGAGAAATGTCACCTTGGCAATCTGAAATAAAATAAGTTGAAGTACAGTACTAAAATTACTAATTTAATAAAATAATAAAAATAAATTAATACTAAATATAAAATAAAAATAAAATGAAAA
>NW_015746094.1:0-430 GCF_001515625.1 Sinocyclocheilus rhinocerous
CTTTTAACTTTATACATTTTCTGTATTGCTTTATTGCATTTAAATATTGTTATTTTTGCAACAAAGTTACAAATGTCTGGTGATGGATTTTTTTTTATTATAAACACACAGCTTTTCTCTTCTCAAGATGTTAATTGATGGACTGGAGTGGTATGGATTACCCAATGCAATCGTTAGGTTTAAGGGTGTAAGTGCGTATTATATGTATGCCAAAATGCGTATCATATGCATGGCCAACAAAGTGAGTATCATAAGCATGCAAAAACGGTGTATTATATGCACGTCAATATCATATGCACGCCAATGTCAATTTCTGCGAATAAATAGCACGCAAAATAAAAATAAAAATTCAGCAATTTATATGTATTTTCAGGAGACTAGGCTCTTTTAATCAGCTTTTTGGACTCTCATTCTGACGGCACCCATTCAC
>NW_015746095.1:0-431 GCF_001515625.1 Sinocyclocheilus rhinocerous
TTTAAAAAAAAAAGAAAGAAAAAGAAAGAAAGGAAACAAATGCCTCCTGTTGTCTACATCCAGTTGTATTTACTGGGAACTGCTGTGAAAACACTTGCTGTGGTTTGGTGGATTAACAGGGAGCCCCCTAATGGAGTAATTACAGAGAACCAAACATCTATTTTTCACCCATGCACCACCATTACTCTCAGTTTCTCCAGCCACTCCATTGGAAGTCACTTACACTCCTTACAATGAGTTATCATTGACTGCCATTTAGACGTTCTAAAGCAATTTGTCTTACTGGAGCCATGGGCTGGCCTCATTGCAGTGAACAATCATTCTCTCTCCAATATATCAAACATTCATGGGGAAAAAGGGAAGAAAATAGCCCACAAACAGATAGCAGTGAGCAGCTAATAGATACTTCCAAGGAGGGAGACAAGAAAAAT
>NW_015746096.1:0-431 GCF_001515625.1 Sinocyclocheilus rhinocerous
AAATAAGTCTCTTTAATGTTCTTTAGAAGTCTCTTTAAGCACAGTAAAAACACTGTGAAAACTGTGATACTTTTCCATGACTCTTTGAAGAATAGAAAGTTCAGTGAACAGCATTATTGGAGATGAAAGTGCCCTTTTTCCATTATGAATAGGTCCCTATTCTGTATACGTTTTCAAACCATGAGACAGAAAACAATATCATTATGACCAAATCACAGGTTGCACAATATATTTTTTATTATACTTCTCCACATAACCTCTATATCACATACCCTCTGTGCATATTTTATATTTTGTAGAGCTCGCCTATTAAAATTCTTCTTTAATGCAAACTAATTCAATAAACTTGATTCTCAAGTTTCATGCTGATTCATTTTGCAAATTTGCCTTTCCCAAAAAAAAATAAAAAAGAGGCAGCTTGCATTAGAAAC
>NW_015746097.1:0-429 GCF_001515625.1 Sinocyclocheilus rhinocerous
CACAGACACACACACACACACACACACACACAGACACACACACACTGAAGAATAACGTCAGTCTATGCTGAATGTGACGATCCGCCACACGAGTGTCTAAAGCAGCCGTTCTCAATCACATTGACTCATTGTCCAACATTTAAAGACTCAACATAAAGATTCTTCATCTGATACTTCTACTGGAATTATGACGAAAAAGAAAAAATGTTTCAACTTTTCTTATCTACGGAAACTGGGAGTGTTGATGTAGTTAGTTATCAATCAACAATTAATTGATGCAGTTATCAATTAACCCCAAATCATTTTGTGATTCCAGGCATCTTCCAAATTATTTTTTTTAAACAGTTCTCATAAAAAAAAGCATTCATTAATTACCTTGGACTATTTAATAGGGCTGGGTAAAAAATATCGATATCTCGATTTTAATCG
>NW_015746098.1:0-431 GCF_001515625.1 Sinocyclocheilus rhinocerous
CTTCTTCTTCTTCTTCTTCTTCTTTCAGTTCGCAGTGGTATAACAGTGCATTACCGCCAACTACTGTTAACTAAACACAGACCACTGTGAACTCAATACACACAGAAACGCAGATGCCTTTATTTGTGTATATATAATAATAATAAATTTATTAAAAACTAAAAACTACTTAAGCTAAGAGTCACCCAGCTAAACCATCTCTGTCAGGCTGGTAAATATAAAATAAAAAAATAAAATATTTATTTATTTGTTCATTCATTCATTCCACTTCTCACTTGTTTCGTGCAAATCTCGTTTTGTCCCGCGAGATCGGCGTCACTGGTGAGATCCAGCATGGACGCGAACACAAACAGCGGCTCGTCTGCGCGAGCAGAAAGAAAACAGCGAGAAAAGGCGAAAATAATACAGCGAGAGAAACAACGACAGACGGT
>NW_015746099.1:0-431 GCF_001515625.1 Sinocyclocheilus rhinocerous
AAATAAAATGATTTGTTCTATATATGAAGGTCACATTAAAATGATCACATTAAGAGTTTTTTTAATTGGCTTCAATCATTTAGTTTTTCTTTTCCCTAATATCTTTATATCCAATATAATAAAGAACAATAAAACAGACTAAATTATAATCTAAATAAATGAAAATAAAAGTAAATAAATAGATAAATTGGTCACAGACTGTGTTTACAATGTCAAGTAAAGTCTACATTTCTATTTTACATGATGTTCATTTATGGTTCCCATAGCTGATCAAAGTCTTTCCACTTGCCCGTAGCTTTATAAGTTAGTCTCTCCAGTCCGATACATGAGCATCTATATTCTTCCAGCATAATGCAGTAACTCTTCTGGCTTTATGAATAGTATATCTCAGATGGATATTTTAATCTTGAAATAATAATCCTTCATAAAAA
>NW_015746100.1:0-431 GCF_001515625.1 Sinocyclocheilus rhinocerous
AAATATATACAGAGTAAAATGAGTGAGTGTGAGCATTTCATCAGACGTAAAACAAACTGAATTCCCACCACTAATGACTGTTTTTTTGTACCGTTCAATTTTTGTCCTATCCAGAGGTTGTAACCACAAACCACTCAATCTCCTCACACCTCATAAAGGAAGATTAGGAGAGACGGCACATATGAATGCTCAAAATGTCTATGTCTGATCACATAATCCCACACACACATTTGACTCTGCCTAATAATTCACTTCACCTAATCCACTATGAGCCTGCATGGTTTATAGACTAAACTGAAGTGCACATTTACAGAGACACTGTCATTTAAAAAGAACAGAAAGCAAAGCTTTTAACATTTTTCAGTAACTAAGCTCTATAGTCTTTATCTTCTACACAAAGGATAAACAGAAGTTGTTTTCTATTATGATTT
>NW_015746101.1:0-430 GCF_001515625.1 Sinocyclocheilus rhinocerous
GATTATTGTGATATTTTTAATCAGCTGTTTGGACTCTCATTCTGATGGCACACCCATTCACTGCAGAGGATCCACTGGTCAGCAAGTAATGCTGTAACACTTTTTTCTAAATCTGTTTTGATGATGAAACAAACTCATCTACATCTTGTCCTACATGTCCTGAGGGTGAGGAATTTTTTATTTTTATCATATATTCATTTTTGGGTGAACTATTCCTTTAGAGTAGTAATTCATCTGACAAATGCCTTCAAAAAGTCACAACACTTGAATTTGTAAGATGTAAAAAATTTTTTTTAAAAATGGCAAAACAGGGTCAGCCCATCTGCAGTATTACCTGACATTTTCTTGGGGATGGTTCTGAGTATGATCACTGAAATGACATTTAAGAACAGGGTTTGACATGTAGCTACTTTGCAGTAGCTTAAACCAC
>NW_015746102.1:0-430 GCF_001515625.1 Sinocyclocheilus rhinocerous
TTCACAAAAACAAACCTGTGTGTGTGTGTGTGTGTGAGTGTGTCTGTGTGTGAGCGTGAGTGTGATGAGTGTGTGTGTGAGTGAGTGTGTCTGTGTGAGAGTGTGAGTGAGTGTGTTAGTGTGTGTTAGTGTGAGTACCTGATCTGTTTGAGTTCTCCTGTGTGTATCTGAAGGTAATACAGCACTCGACCCACAGCCAGAACCACCTGAGAGCTGTTGCAGGACGCCACGCTGATGTTCCTGCCCTGAGGCTCCTTCCACTCGCTCACCAGAGCCTTGCTGTCCTGAGTGACCAGCCTCACAGACACTGACGTGATCTGAACACACACACAAACACACGTGATCACAGGCATTCTGACACAACCACAGTGAAGTACAGCTCAGGTGCGTGTATGCGCACCTGTATGAGCTGCTGATGCACTACATTCCC
>NW_015746103.1:0-429 GCF_001515625.1 Sinocyclocheilus rhinocerous
CACTCCAAAGAGAAAGGAAAAATTGAAATCGCATCATATGACCTCAAATGAGCTCATTGTTTGCATCAAATTGCAGTAATTCCTCAAAATTAGAAATTGACTAAATTGAACTAAAAGTAAAAAATGTGCTCAGTAATTTTGATGTAATTAATAGAAATACTGATATAGAAAATTATATAAAATACACAATTTAATCTAAAGCAGCTTAACCAAACGATCCAAATGGTTGAGTATTTGACAGCTTTTGTAAGTTGTTGACAGCTTTGCAGACTCAGGATTATAGTTAATCTTTTATCAGTGACAGGAAGCATGAGGATCTATAGAAACTACACAACAGAAATTGTTTGCACTGCTCATTTCTTCATCTTTTAGTCTGTGTTATGTTGTTTTCTGTACTAAATTGTACAAGTTTTAATGCAGGCAATTTTA
>NW_015746104.1:0-430 GCF_001515625.1 Sinocyclocheilus rhinocerous
GTACGGTTCGATTTTTTTACCGAGAACCGTTGCACCCCTAATATAAACATGAAAAAGGTTCATTGTTAGGAAGGCACAGGTGTCCTAAATATTTTGAAGATAATTATGGGAATTAAACTTCATTTTGCAGCCAAAATCTATTGTACTGGCCACTACTCATAACAACAAGATCATAACTTGAAGCATCTCTGGCTGCATTAACACGGTCAACCAATTCCATACAGCTACTGTTGTATACTGTACATTTGGTAACACTACACAAGTTTTGTCTGAGGACAGTGGAAACGTGCTTCCAAAATACAAAAGCATTGAATATCCTGCTGTTCCTGTTACATAACATTTATAATTCATGTTGCCAAGGCTTAAAGGGATAGTTCACCCAAAAATTTGAAGATTGCTGGTAATCAAACAGTTGGTGGTTGCCATTGAC
>NW_015746105.1:0-431 GCF_001515625.1 Sinocyclocheilus rhinocerous
CTTTAAACATACAGGGCAAAAATCCATGTTCATAAAACATATAGACATTTTCAGAGAAATTGCAGAAATCTGTTTGTACTATGTTCAGAAAAATATATTCATTTATAATAAAACAATCTATATAGCCTGCATTTTTGGTGAAATTAGCATTTTAAATAAAACCTTTTTGGTTACGACATGTTGGGTTTACATTAAATGGTCTCCCTTTAGCAAACCATTCACTTTTTGGCAGTTTAAATCACCCAGTTAGAATCCAGGTGATTAAGCACTAAACAGTCAAGAGATAAAACTCAATACATGCGTTTTTTTCTTTGTTAGTGGAATTGTTGAATAAAATAGCTGCGATTGAATCCTGCTTTCTTGTCTCCCTGACTCATCCATGACATCATTTCAGCCAACTAAACAACATCAGTTTACTAATTTATCACTCA
>NW_015746106.1:0-431 GCF_001515625.1 Sinocyclocheilus rhinocerous
AAATGGAAGATTTTAGAAGGATTACGTACTGACGTATTGCGTCATGACGTAAAGATTCACATTTTGTGAACTAATTCTTTGAAACTGTTCAAAAGAATCGATTCGCGCAAATGAGTCGCACTTCCCATCACTAATAGAGGGGTTGTTGTTGTTTTTAAAACACACAATTTGAATTCACTTGAGCAAATGTAATACTTAATATGTTTTTTAAAGAAAAATAATCACTTTTGATATACATTTCAGACCTTTTGAACATAAACATACGGCTTTTTCAATACAATAAAACAAGCCCGCTGAACAGTCACCCTCCCTGTTTTGAATAGACGAAGACAAAGGCTACCGGAAACTGAACTCCATAGTTTTCATCAAAAGGCTGATCTGTATTCACGGGAAATCGTTTGTTTTCTCCAACCGTTTACATTCAGTTTTTC
>NW_015746107.1:0-431 GCF_001515625.1 Sinocyclocheilus rhinocerous
AAAAAATGTCTTAATTTATAAGATTGAATTAAAAACACTGCTCAGCTGTAATGGCATGTCATGTTACTGTTAAAAAAAACAGCAAAAAACAGCTTTCTTTCTGGAAAAGCTATTCTTTTTCACCAAAAATGTCATTTCAAACATATAAGACTTACATTTCAGTCTGAATATAGCACAGGAGTTGTCTATTACTTTTTTTGAGTCATATAGGTTTAGAACAATGTAAGGGTAAATTATGAGTAAATAATTTCTTCTTTTTGGGTACAACTGTTTTATATAGCTTATAGTTTGCAGTTTGAATGATTAATATAAAAAAAAAAATGTTTTGTCCCAATGCTTTTTTTTCATGCATGTTTGTAACGGGTAGTCCAAAAAATGAATGAATGAATACATACATACAGGTGCATCTCAATAAATTAGAATGTCGTGGA
>NW_015746108.1:0-431 GCF_001515625.1 Sinocyclocheilus rhinocerous
TCAGTTTTATTTTGGTTTTAGAAAATAAACGTGATTGCTCTCCCCTTACAAATCAACTCTTTCTTGTTTTTCACTGGCATGTCTCTCTGACTAGTGCATGTTTGAGCCTATAAATACTGAAGTAGGCTACTTTTAAAATCAGATACTCAGACTTTTACTCAAGTTGTTTTGAAATGTGTGACTTTTGTAACTTGTAGTGGAGTAATTTTCACTGTAAGGTAGGCTACCTGTACTTTTACTCAAGTATAGTTTTCAGGTACTCTTTACACCTCTGGTGCGGACAGTCTGCCTGAAAAGATCTGATTTGCCTGCAGTCTGAACATTATTATTTTTATTTTTAACACGTTACTCCCGCTATATGGCGCTGCCTGGTGGAAAAGTGTAAAGGATTCAATTGTAGCGGAAACATTGCCGCACGAATGTTTCTAATT
>NW_015746109.1:0-431 GCF_001515625.1 Sinocyclocheilus rhinocerous
AAAGCCAAGATGAGGTGGAGAACAGTTAGTCTGATGCCAGCTGACTGGGGCATCTCAGGAAGTGATGAGCCTGACTTTACAGCACTGGGTCTGGTGTAAATGTACAGATGACCCTGGGATTTATCAGTTTGAGCATGAAAGACATTTAAAGCAGGTAATAATGGAATTAGCAAGAAAATCCAACACATCATGTAATTACAGTGACATAATGGCGTAATAAAATTACACTAATAATCATTTCTTACCACAGGGGGGCAAATGAGCTCAATAGGGTTTGAAAAGCTCTCCACCATGAACTTCTCCCCCTCAGGTTGAAACTTGGCACACAAGAAATGAGAGAAAAGATTTTAGAATGACATATTGTGCCTGTATGACACTGACACATAATCAGAGGTTGTGCCTCAAATGTGCTGCACTGCTTATCAAAATTA
>NW_015746110.1:0-431 GCF_001515625.1 Sinocyclocheilus rhinocerous
CGCAACCCTCCCGCGCACTTTGAAAACGGTGAGAGTGGAAAATGCAGTTGTTTGTTTCCCTCTTTCCTACCTGTCTTGGAGCCGACTACCCCCCTCCACCTCCCCACCCTCAGGGTAGTCTTTGAACAGCGGTTTGGGTGTCAGAGGCGCGCATGCAGAAAGCAGTTTAACTAAAACTGTAGTGAGGTGATTAGAGTACCTACAGACAGGAAACATTGTTCTCCCACTGACTGATTGTCAGCACTCATCTTGGCAACTGACAGCCCGAATCCTTCTACATACCCACCTCCACGCCCCCTCCTGATGGCTCTGAGCTCTCCGCGTGTATGCGAGAGGGTATTTCATCGTCCCTCTTATGCATGCCTATCAAAACCTCTGCCTGAGCACTCAATCTTGCGCGTGTGTGGGGAGGCTCCAGCAAAGATGGTGGT
>NW_015746111.1:0-431 GCF_001515625.1 Sinocyclocheilus rhinocerous
AATAAAAAGTCTGAATAGTGAGATAAGTCACAATTACCTTTTTTTTAAAATTCTGTGCTGGAAACAGGCTTCCATAGAACACTGCACCTAATGCAATCTTAACCAGCTGATTCTGGGTCTTCTCATATTTTGTTTGACATGTTAAGCGTGTTCATGTGGTTTGGTGTCCAGCGTTTAAAAGGGAATGAGGTTAAGTGCAGTCGAGCCGTTTGGTGCTCGTGTGATATGTTGATGTGGGTTTGTGGAAAAAGCACTTTCACTCTTGAACTGTACTGTGAAACTCGGACGGATGATACGGTGATATAAGCTGATGTAGTGAGTTACAAGCGCTGCAGTCTTTAATGTATAAACTAGAGAGCAATAGCAATGTTCATGCTTTATGTTCATCACTGGTTCCCCCAGACTTTCCTCCCATCGTGCTTGTCTCGGGA
>NW_015746112.1:0-431 GCF_001515625.1 Sinocyclocheilus rhinocerous
GTTCTGGTACTATGAAAAGGTTCCCGCAGTGCGAAAGGCCCTTAAGATCGCCAGAAAATAGACCCTCTCCTGGCAACAGAACTGTGTTTGTGTTCTTGCAAATCTCCTGGAATTTTACCAAATGCTTTATCAACTTCATAATGTTTGAACTACTTGCATTCTAGTTAAACACTCTAAACTGCTATGCAGTTTCATTTAAAAAATGCTTTAAGAATACAGTCTATCTTTGTCTGTTTCTATGCTGTGAAATTTTCCCCTTTTAAAATTATTACTGGTACTATCCCTGAACGTGCCCCTAAACCTAAACCTAACTCATGTAGCTAACTTAAACTTCCCAGGACTTTCTTGGGTAAGTACACGGTAAGTACACATACTGTAAAATAAAGGGTTGCACTTTATTTTAAGGTGTTCTTGTTACAGTGTAATTATAC
>NW_015746113.1:0-431 GCF_001515625.1 Sinocyclocheilus rhinocerous
GAATCGAATCGTGAAATCAAAATCGTGAATCGAATCAAATCGTGACTTGAGTGAATCGTTACATCCCTAGTATTTTTTCCATTGTTCATTGCTCAAGTATTAACCTTTGGCACATAACTCATCCTGTTTGTTCTACAGTCAAGAATGATGCCTCAACTCAATTAACTTATAAAGGAGAGGTGTGCTATTATTTTTCTTTCTGACTTCTGATTTTTTTCTGGAGGCTGATAAAACAGGCGGAACAATCCCATACACTGATGGCATGTTCAGACTCTGAGCCCCTCGAGGTCCCAGTCATATCTAGGCATGAAAGAAAAACTAGATATAGACAAACAGATATTTCAGTAAAACTTTACAATAAGGTTCATTAGTTAAAATTAGTTAGCTACTTTAGTTCACATGAACAATACTTCTACAGCATTTATTAATCT
>NW_015746114.1:0-431 GCF_001515625.1 Sinocyclocheilus rhinocerous
AATATTAGAACAGACGATAAACACATGTCACGTTCAGAGAGGCAGATTATCTCATCTTGGCACAAGAAATGCAAGTACGTCTGGATCAAATGCTTGCACTCACTATCCACAACTGATCTACTCCACTGAAGAATTGTTGCATTTATTAACACTCTAAGTAACTACCATTGTGTTAACTGTGATTTTAGCCATTTATGTTTTCATCAGGCTTCATTAATTATTAAATACAGGGGTTCAGATTTGGCTTTCCATTCTCACAATAGGACACTTGAGGAGCCTGGCATAGAACTGATCTCTCAGTGTCATACATAAAGTGCCTGGTCAAGTGTGGCCGAAAGCTTTCAGTGATCTGACAATGAGATACCCATGGATTAATCAGCAGAGTTTAATTAGCACAGATGCACAGGTTTTCTGAGTGTATCATTACTGTG
>NW_015746115.1:0-431 GCF_001515625.1 Sinocyclocheilus rhinocerous
AATAAGGTAAATAATTAGATTACTGATGTCCATGTAAACGTAGTTTAACTTAGGAATTCATATGGCAACTGCGTTGTCTAGCATTAAAAGACCATACACGTGCCATGATGACACTAAATACAAAAACATTCAACCAGAGGTTTTATTTTAAAAATCGCTGGCAAGAAAACGGCAGTAATTTTCTTGAGGAAAATAAAGACCTAATGACTCGGGAAGCCCAGCTGGGTCCAAGTTTTGAGAAGCTAGAACAGGACCAAATATAATTTACTGTTTCATAACACGTTTCAGAAAATGCAGATTTATTTTCCAACACATTAATGTATATCATAATCCTACTTGACTGTATCTGAAATAGGTAAAGCGGGGAAAAAAGTTGCTTGTACACAGTTTGTGTACACACTCCAATTCTTACATACAAAGGCCTCATTGGA
>NW_015746116.1:0-431 GCF_001515625.1 Sinocyclocheilus rhinocerous
AATTTACTGTTGATGCACCTGGATGAAAATTCTGGATACACTGAGCCACAAACAGAAAATTAATTAATTCTAAAGCAAATTCTTTGTTATATTACATCATAAGGCATCAAATAATTAGAATATAATAGATCTGATAACAATGATGCCCTTTATGTAATTTATTGTGTATCTATCTATGTTCAAATAATCATTATTGATGACAATAGGAAAGAAATCAAAAAGAGGTTGGCCAGCTCCAGGTCTTTCAGTCTCACTTATGCATGGACTGTTGTTTGGGAGGGCAATCTACATCCATTAATTCTTCATTTAGGTTAAAAATACTTTAATGTGATTTTGTTAATGGTAATATATTATTATTATTATAAACATTATTATTACTATTCTAATATATTATTATTATTTATTTATAATATTATTAAATCATGATCAGT
>NW_015746117.1:0-431 GCF_001515625.1 Sinocyclocheilus rhinocerous
AATATCCTCCAATCAGATTACGGCAGGAACGGGCATTGACACACATGCCAGTCTCACATTCATTAGTGTCTAAGGAAGAGGAAAGAAGCACAGTGATAAAATGAGGCTATATTTAGCACACTTCCATATCTGCAGTATATAATAAGTTTAATTGGCATAGTATGTAAATTTCATGAAACGCAATACCCGGGTGACCTTCTGTATTTGCCACAATGTGCAGTATACAACAGAACATAATGAGCTGGGTACAGTGTATCCCACACTGCCTGCAATCGACTTGACCTCCAATTTCCAGTAGAACTAATGAAGTGAAAGTAATATCCACCACAAATTTTAACATCTTTTTCTGGACTGACAATAGTTATTTAAGACATTTTATTTAAGACTGGATAGGGCTGGACAATAATTCAATATCAATATGTATCGCGATA
>NW_015746118.1:0-431 GCF_001515625.1 Sinocyclocheilus rhinocerous
TAAAAAAAAAATTTTTTTTTTAATTTCATGACAGGTAAGCAGGCAAAAAATAGGACTAGGTCTTATGATTGTGTTAAAACAGATTTTCAAAATCTATTTTGTACTTCCTATTCTCTTACTCCATCTGCACACTTGTTTCACATTTACCACATGTTTTGTTTGGTTTAAATTGTGTAAAATGTGTTAAGCAGTGCTGTGATTACAACACTGTACTGGTAGCTGAAAGCATAATCAAATCAGCCAAAATATTTTGTAAACAAACACGCACATGTAGAGCTAAATGTCAGACGCTGAATTCAGCTGCAATCTGGGCGCAGATTCTGTGCAGGCCTGCTTACAGTTCACTCCATCACTCTTACCATTCGCTCCATTTCCTTCCAGTCTTTCTCCATCTGTTCCATGGGTTTAGTCCACCAGCTGCAGAATCGAGC
>NW_015746119.1:0-431 GCF_001515625.1 Sinocyclocheilus rhinocerous
AATCTTACTTTTTTAATTCTGAGAATTCTCAGAATTGTGAGATACAAATTCAGAATTGTGAGATAGGCCTACTGTAAACTTGCAATTCTGTGAAAAAAGTCAGAATTGTGAGAGGCTACCCTTTAATTTTTTATTTTGTGGTAGAAAAAAAAACTGAACTGCTAGATATAAACTCAGAATTCTGCCTTATTCTTGCAATTCCAAGCTTTTTCTTAGAATTCTTAGTTTATATCTCACAATTGCGAGTTTGTATCTCGCAACTCTTACTTTTTCACGCAGTTGTGAGTTTATATCATGCAATTCTGACTTCTTTTCTCAGAATTGAGAGATATAAATTCAATTCTGACGACTTTTCTCAGAATTGAGAGATATGAATTCAATTCTGACTTTTCTCAGAATTGAGAGATATGAATTCAATTCTGACTTCTTTT
>NW_015746120.1:0-431 GCF_001515625.1 Sinocyclocheilus rhinocerous
AATGAGTTCTTTTAACCAGCAAAAACAAACCAACCCCCAACTGCACCCATGCAACCAGGCCAGACACACACAAGAGCTCACACAGCAGATGCCAATTTAGGCAAATCAGCTGATTAATATATAATGTGCCTCCTAAATGGGCCAGCTGCTTCAAAGCAAGTAGCAGAGACAGAACACAGAAAAAAAGAAGACCACCAAGAATGCAGAAAAATACAGACAAAAAGCAGACTGTGAGCTCAGGGCAGATGTGTGGGACGCTCAGTGAGCCACGCTAAAAACAAAGTGACCTGGAGGAAAGAGAGAGAGATATGGAGCTCTGCTGCTCTTCAGATCTGTACTCAGACGTAATGCTGGAGTGGGCAGTGATTGTCAGTCCTGCGGGCTTCAGCAGACCTCATTTCCTGCAATAAATGGGCCAAACGCTCTGCTCT
>NW_015746121.1:0-430 GCF_001515625.1 Sinocyclocheilus rhinocerous
ACTTCGGGCATGTATTTATATATATATATATATATATATATATGTAAAGACATATATTTTCTTTCTGTTTTTTAAATCAATACTGTAAATTTAATGGTAAGTTTAAAACAAGTTTAAAAAATAAAAAAAGTTATCTAAAAGTAGTGAGATTACATTACTTAAAATGAGTTAACATTTTAAACTACTAACCACGGACTCAAATTGATAATTTTTACCCACTTTATATATATTTTTGGTAATGCACTCTAAAGCCTATTTATGTTACCGTTTTCACTCTATAAAATTATATGATAATAATAATTCATATTTAGTGTTATTATTTGCTCACAAATTAGAATTATGAGAACCACATGTGAGACCCACTACTGTTTGTATTTATGGATTTAAAAAAAAAAAAAAAAAATTTAATTTAGCCATCTACAGGTGTTCT
>NW_015746122.1:0-431 GCF_001515625.1 Sinocyclocheilus rhinocerous
AAGAAAAGTCACCCACCAGCATTTTCAGAGCTCCTGTTATTAATCCGCACTGAGGAGGATAGGCAGGCAGCTAAAGCCACACGTATGAAGAAGCACCTTGGCTCACACCGGCAGCGGGCTATGGCAAGTTCTCAGAGTGCATGCGTCTGCAGTCAACAAGCAGCATTCCAGCCTGAGTCCGACCCATTGACAGAGCTTAAACAGCAGGTGGCGTCTCTGCAGAGCCAACTCACCACGCTGATGTCTAAGAAAGCCAAGAAGGCCCCAAAGACCAAGGGGAACCCTGAGCATCAATCAGGTGGGCCAGCATCTAAACTTGACCCCAGAGCACCAAGCTGGAAACCTACCAACTCAAAGACAAGCACCCAGCCGAGACCTTGGTATTGTTTCAACTGCGGCGAGGACGGTCACATTTCCTCAGCTTGCAGTAA
>NW_015746123.1:0-431 GCF_001515625.1 Sinocyclocheilus rhinocerous
ATACTTATAATAATTACATTTAATCAACCCATAATTCATAAAAAATTGTTGATTTTAAAACCTCCAATTCAAATGCATTTATAAAGTTTTTTCAATTTTGTATTCTATTTTATATTGTCTTGTCTTGTGGTTGAAATGCATATTTGTGCAAATGTGACATTCAATTTAGGCACAAAAATTAAAGTTGTACTGTTTCCCCGTTTTTATTTTAATTTGTATTACAGCATAATCAGGTTTATTATTAGATCTAGAGATGCTTAGGAAGCTATAACTAAAGTCTCTGGACACACAAGTTTCTTGTCTAAAATTTTTTTATGAAAAATGAAATGGAAAATATGTAGTTGTCAAATCGTGTTACATTAACTCCAAATTACATACACTAGACATAACCTTTAAATCTCTTGTCAGAACAATAATGTGAAATGCATATA
>NW_015746124.1:0-431 GCF_001515625.1 Sinocyclocheilus rhinocerous
AAGGCATTCATGCTTGATCAGCTCCCATGCATAAAGCAAAAGCAATTAGATAATGCTGAATGAAACGTGGAATTAAAGCAGATATTAGATTTTCTTCGCTGTAAAAATAATTTGCAATCATGCATTACAAATACACACAGTTTGGATAGCCAGAATATGCCATTTCCATTTGTGCATGGACAAATATGAATAAAAAAATGTATTTAACTGGATGCATCTGTAATTCCTTCCACATCTCATAAGTATCGAAATGCTCCACTAATGCAGTATAACTGTTCTATCCCCCAGATTTATCAACCTAGACACAGGATTGGATCCAAGAGAGAGAAACTGTGGACAAGAAAGTGAAGGCAGGAGCCCAATGTTAAGAAAACACCTGATGAAAAACGCAGAGAACTTTAAAACTCACATATATCTTTTCTTTTGTGCTT
>NW_015746125.1:0-431 GCF_001515625.1 Sinocyclocheilus rhinocerous
ACAAATTAGCTTTCCTTAAAAGTGAGTAAATGGAAGTAATTGATGATGGGATTATATTGCTAAACAGAAGACAAACTGTTGTAGCTCTCCATCTTCAGACCTTCCCCTGGATCCGATCAGAGACGGGGTTTTTAAAACCAAGGGAACGGCTTGCTTTTACCTGTCGTTTTTTTTCCTGCTTGTATGTGGCTTTTGAAATGCATTTTTCACTCTGTGAAGTTTATCTGAGCATACAGAATTTTCATGTTTCATTACGTTATGATCACAGTCAAGCAGAAATACAACACTGCAACTTAATCAAAACTCACTATTCTTGGAGAAAAGGCTTCATCAGATATAGATCTTATGCAGATTAGATTGATTTTCACGACTTATTACCACTTTCTTATATATATATATATATATCAGTGGCGTTCCGTCCATATAAGCTG
>NW_015746126.1:0-431 GCF_001515625.1 Sinocyclocheilus rhinocerous
ACAAAGCTTGTAAGCACCTGATCGCAACGAACCGAACGGTAAAACCACTCTCTGTTTACCCTGTCAATAACTGCAGTGTGTGTCTGTGAAAGCGAGAACGCATTCAACGGGATGTTTCCAATTTCACAGTCACCATATGCAGACAGAACAGATGAGCCGCACTGACAGCCTGTGCCGCTAAAAAGCACGCTATCTCTTTAAATGCCCCCACCTCTTAGAAGTGGGGCAGAGGGCAGAATTCCGGAGCGGCACGTCTGTGCGCTGAGCCAGGCCGCGGGGGGGTCACGGCTGCCAGGAGGAGGTGGGGAGGGGGCCCGAGCGGAGGCTGGGGGCCCTGTCACTTATCAGCTCCGGCCGAGCGTCGCCCAGGGCCAGAGTCGGGAAGCAGCGCTGGAATGTGTGTCCTTCCCTCTGAAGGTGAAGAGAAGGGA
>NW_015746127.1:0-431 GCF_001515625.1 Sinocyclocheilus rhinocerous
GTCTCTTCAGTAAAAAGTATTCTAATAAGCAGCCTATATTTTGGCAATTTTGGAATTTATTAATTAGATATAGTTTTGAGTTTTAGCAAAGAAACTTAGCATGCTGAATGTCTAGCAGTCGTTATTGCTCTTATTTATTTAAATGCTTTCTCAGTAATTTACAGTATTTTAAAAATGTATTCAAGTTATCGTACATGTAATGTGAGCAATAAATTGTATTAAAATATGCTTCTTTTAACTTCTGTAAGTGGCAAAACAGACGGTCATAAATGTTGTGATTTTAGAAAAAGAGAAAACTGATTTCCAGTTCATTTTAAATATGGTCACACCTGTGTAGATTCATTGCTGGTTTATAATTTGTAACAAATATATATTTCATACAGCGCATGATATCCTTTTTCTTTTTATTCTGGTCCCGAAACAATTGTCTG
>NW_015746128.1:0-431 GCF_001515625.1 Sinocyclocheilus rhinocerous
GGGTGAGTAGTAGAAGACTTCCTGAAGTCAAAGATAATTTCCTTCGTCTTGCTGACATTGAGGGACAGATTATTTTTGCACCAGCGCTCCAATACCTTCACCTCCTCTCTGTATGCTGATTCGTTGTTATGCGAGATGAGGCCCACCACTGTTGTATCGTCAGCAAACTTAATGATATGATTGTCCTGCTGGTGTGCGACACAATCATGGGTAAGTAGTGTGAACAGTAGTGGACTGAGGACACATCCCTGAGGTGCTCCGGTGTTCAGAGTGAGAGAATGAGATAGAATGAGCCGTCGCTAGTGGGGTGAAATGTGGTGACGATTATAGGGGCCCACGGTCAGCCTAAAAAGACGCTCAGGACAGTTGACGGGCCACTGCTGCGTATCGTCACAAAAGCTTATCATTTGCACGTGTTTTTAAGCCTTGCC
>NW_015746129.1:0-431 GCF_001515625.1 Sinocyclocheilus rhinocerous
AAATCAGGAAGGGGGCCAACACTTTTTCACACCACTGTATATCACTTTGAATACTTAACTATGAAGCATTTTGATTTTTTGTTGTCTGTAAGTGCGTAACAAAAATAATACAGCTGAAATACTGTTGCTGTGTAACTGTAAAAAAAAATAAAAATTTGGGTTGCCAGATTTTGGGTTGCCAGAAATTCCACAATCGTTACGTGCCTAAAAATACTGAGGAAACAATTAACACTGTGTTCGATGAGAAGCCGAAACCCACCCCCCACCAAAATTGTTTTTGCAGAGATATTATGAGTCAACATAATCATCTCACACACATTTTATCTCAGGCAAAAATCTGCGATTGTGGTTGCTAGGCAACCAGCGTTCTCAGCACCTCTGCAGTGGGCTCTGCAGTGTGGCGACCAGCTGTTTAACAGTGCAGCTGTGAC
>NW_015746130.1:0-431 GCF_001515625.1 Sinocyclocheilus rhinocerous
TAAATCGTGCGCACGATTTAGCCTACAATTTTTTTCCTGCATGCCTTGAGAGTGAGTAAATGACAGAACTTTCATTTTTAGGGTGAACTGTTCCTTTAAAAGCTGTTTTGTGGTTGTATTGTTTTAAAAACTGACAGTGAATGAGTTTGAAATATAAATAGGTATGATTGCAGCCACACATACTTTTGAATATTAAATGTGGTATTTACCTCACTGTTGGATAGCTGATACCAGGGTTGTTTGCCGTAGGTGAAGATTTCCCAAAGAACCACTCCAAAGCTCCAGATGTCACTCTCCGTGGTGAACTTCCTGTACATGATGCTTTCTGGCGGCATCCAGCGAATGGGCAGCATCGTCCTCCCACCGACCTGAGGATGTGAACGGAAACAGATTATTACAACTACACATCTCTGCTGTGGGTACATGTATAT
>NW_015746131.1:0-431 GCF_001515625.1 Sinocyclocheilus rhinocerous
GGAAAAAAAAGAGAGAAAAAATATGTGCCAATACATTGGTAAAATTAAATTTAATTAAACATTTTATTAAATTAAATTAAATAACACATTTAATTTAAATATTTAATTTAATTTAATTTCCAAAAGTTTTTCTATTTCAAATATCCAACAGAACAAAAATTCACTCACATTAACCAACAGACAATAATTTTGACTCATTCAGTTATGTTGTTGTCTGTTTTGTTTTGTTTTTCGCTCAAAGAATAAAACTTCCTCATGAGCATAGACAATAAAATTTTGTAACCAGCAAAACATTGCACACTCATTTTTGTGGCTATTTGTCACAGAGGCCTGGTATTTTAAGTCCACGATTTCCTCGCTGTCAAACACAGGCGGATCAGTTGAATTGTGTTCTTGCGCTGCTCTCAATCAGGTCCTAATGAAAAGCATGC
>NW_015746132.1:0-431 GCF_001515625.1 Sinocyclocheilus rhinocerous
AGCAATGTAGTAAAAATGGAAAAGTGTACAGATGACAACGATTTCGGTTCACACGGATCCGTGCCTATAGACCGGGCACTAATATGCATTCGAATGATGTCACGGTTTTTGTAGTTTACATGTACCATTAACGGTATCGTTTTCAGGCCCCCAAAACGCTGTTGTCGTGTAAAGGAATGGCTAAAATGCATACGTTTTTTTTTTTTAGTTGGTGTCATGTAAACACCTTCTTATTGATCATATCATTTTTTAGGTAATACAACGTACCTGTATAGCTGTTCTGGTTGGTGTAAGTGACCACGGGCTGCTGCTGCTGCTGTGGTTGGGGTGTTGGTGAGCTGAAGAGGGCCTGCTGGGTCGCACCGAATGCAGGGCTCTTCCCGGCCGGGGCAGCTTGGCTCGGGGCCGGCGGGGTGGAAGGGTGGAGGCTG
>NW_015746133.1:0-430 GCF_001515625.1 Sinocyclocheilus rhinocerous
TTTTAATGATTTATTATATATTTGGGTATGTCCCCAAAGTGATATGTAATATTCAAAAATCATTTATGAATCAAAATGTATGAATTAAATATGATTTATAAATTATTTTTACCTTTGAAAATGTTCCAGAATTGGAACAAACCCAAATTGTTTCCATAGTGCAGTTACACACACACACACACACACACACATTCTCTGCTTACACAAATTGCTTCTCTAAGGGTTTACAGTTGAGAAATGAAGAATAAGATTAAAATAAGTTTATGTATGTGTGTTTAAGGGGAAAGTTTGTGGCCTTTGTGGAAATTTTGATGCCATTCAGAATAATGACCTGTTGAGCAGCAGTAATCAGATGGAGGTGGACGCTGCAGACTTTGGAAACTCATGGAAAGTTCGACCCAGCTGTGCTGACGCTGTTCCGGTGAGTTCA
>NW_015746134.1:0-431 GCF_001515625.1 Sinocyclocheilus rhinocerous
ATGGTGCAATTTTCACATGAAAATGACCAATCTAAGAGATTAGAGATGTTAATTTACAGCCGATTTCTAGCGTGAACCATGAAACTAAACAAATAATAGCCTCCAAACGTGATTAGACAATCACTTCATAGAAAACACTGACACGTCTTTGATATGGCACTCTGAGTGGCAATAAACCATCCTGGTAGAACAAGTTATAATGCAAACATGTGACAACAATCCAGAGCAGTGCCACTGAACTCAAGATTCAGACTGAGCCCGTTTACTAAATAAATTAATTTGAAATATTCCTAATTTTGATATAATACTTATAATACAAATTTTTTGAGCTTGAATGCTAATTAAAGGAATGTTCTGGGTTTAATACAAGTTAAACTATACTGAAAGCATTTATAGTGTCATAATGTCACTTACTAAAATTTTACTTTTAA
>NW_015746135.1:0-431 GCF_001515625.1 Sinocyclocheilus rhinocerous
ACTCTAGGGGAGTTGGAAAATGAGGCTATTTTCAAAAATAGTGGACTGTTCCTTTAAAACAGGAACACAGAAAAGAAGCTTTAACATGTTGTGAGTTTACTGTGCATTTGGAAATGCAGCAGGTACGTTTTATTTCCACGTTCACATAATTTCCAACGTTTTTGTGGACTTACGATTGCAGCATTTAACTAGATTTATGAGACTCATTTGTATATCTGTTTTGTATATCAGAAACTTAAAGGCAGTTTTCTGACTAAACAAGTAAAGATGTAATTATTGTAATTTTACTACCGCAGTTTGAAGTGATTAATATGCTCACTATAAATATTGCTTGAATATGAATATTCAGACTCACTTTATATTAATTGTCCTTAACAACTATATACACTACCAGTCAAAAGAACAGTAAGATTTTTCATGTTTTTTTAAAG
>NW_015746136.1:0-431 GCF_001515625.1 Sinocyclocheilus rhinocerous
TCACAGGAATATGATCAAGTCCTTCTACACCTCAAGTCTCCTGTTTGATGTGTTGAGTGTCTTTGGCGAATTATCAGATGAGGTGAGTCACTGTGGGTTGTTTCGTTCTCTACATTGTCAACTAGGTAGCTCTGTATTTTGACGCCAAGGCTAGTATGACAACGGTTTGTGTTGAAGGGACATAAATATGGGCCTGAGATGTGTTTCTTGACACAGTCCCCTGTTTCTGATGGCACAGACACAAACTCGCCTAATTTAGTGGAACGTGAAAATGTTTGATGGAATCAAATACGTCATTAGAGCCATGTTCTTGTGTTCAAATCTGAAAACTGCTACAAAAACATGAAAAGGTGGAAATTAATGGGAAACTATAAAGCTGAGCCCATGGACTGACAACGCCTCACCAGACTCAATGTACACAGAGGTTTTGA
>NW_015746137.1:0-431 GCF_001515625.1 Sinocyclocheilus rhinocerous
ACTGTGGAGGACTTTTACTTTCTGAACCTGGATTTTACACCTCTGTATCTAAGGTCATATAGGTTTCACATATGTTAAGTTTATAACATATATACAATTTGTATACATGTTAATAATATCTATATAATGCTTTTTTTATATGGTATTATATGTAACCATGTCAACAATACATATATTATTTATATATGCAACATGTATACAAAAATCTGAATGCATTTATGTTAATATATTTTTGTAATAAATGTTTAAAATGCAAGTCTATCATGTACCGCGGTTATGCTTCGAGCGACCTGAGGTTGAGTCCCGACTCAAGGACCTTTTCTGTTCCCATCCCCATATGTATATTTTACTTGCACTGTAAACAAATTTTTTGGCAATTTTGGTTTCCAGTAAGACTGTAAATTTACAAAAGTACTGTAAATCAATAATTA
>NW_015746138.1:0-431 GCF_001515625.1 Sinocyclocheilus rhinocerous
TCACATTAAACAAAGAGACTGGGAATGGATTTCTCAACTCACGACATCTAAACTATCATCATCAAGGAAGAGGGGGAGAGAAACAGTCACATCACAGCACTTGATATGGCATGAGGGGGGAAAAACACTAGCGATTAAGTCGGTACAGTAATACAGATTTCATACAGTAAGAATAGAAGCTTTGAGGATTTAGGCTTCTTAACAACAACTCCGCAGGATTCCTACTTCTGGGCTAAGAAACAGAAAGTGACACCAAGCAGTGCTCCTTTTTATTATTACAGGACGTGCCCATCATTTTTGACTTGCTATCAATGTCAAATTAGAGTGTATTATGCATTAGGCCCATGAGGGACGAATGTGTATACATAAACATAAAGCCAAGCGGTTGCACCTTATTATGGAAACAACCTACCATGGAAAAAAAAAAAAAA
>NW_015746139.1:0-431 GCF_001515625.1 Sinocyclocheilus rhinocerous
TGTTTCTGTTGGGTTCTGGCAGCAGCAGCACAAGAAGATTCAACATGTGCAGCTTCTGCTTCAGGTCTGCAATATCTGTAGAAAACAATTTAAACATGATTCTCCCTCAAAAAGACTTTTCACTCTATAAGAAACCAATGACACATAATACCAATATTATTAGACCAAGACAATATCAGATCATATATAAATCTTTGACTGTTCATCCATAAACAAGTGAGTATTTTGGTCTCTTCTTCTGGTGAAGTCCAGCTACTGTGATGTAGATTCACAACACCTCTACACACCATACGACATACAGGACCTCAGTGAGACCTGCTGTTGTGCCTCACGCACCTCTGACGGCGCTGAAGGTGTTGAGGTGTTCGGCGGTCAGCAGCGGCGCTGGGAGTTCACGGATGAACTTCTTGAGCAGAGCGGCGGCGTCATTC
>NW_015746140.1:0-431 GCF_001515625.1 Sinocyclocheilus rhinocerous
ATAATTTTGTTCAGTGTATATGTATATAAGAATATATATTTATATTTTATAATTTAAACTCCTTTCTATATATATTATATACATATAAATGTACATACATTTACATATAAATTTTAATTTACATATATACATATAAATGTATATACATTTATATATATATATACATATTTATTTATATTCTGTTATATATATTACAATGTATAGGCCATATATTTATATAAATTATGAAAAATACATATTTAAAAATATAAAATACACATTTTTATAAAAATGTAATAGAATATATAAATGTTAATATAAATTAAAATTTCTAAAATATAATAGAATTAAAATTTTGCTTTTATATACATTTATTTATACATATAAAGACTCATTATTTATGTGTTTATAAATATATGTGACCCTGGAGCACAAAAGCAGTGTTAAGTCGC
>NW_015746141.1:0-430 GCF_001515625.1 Sinocyclocheilus rhinocerous
AAACAAGCCTCATTTGCAGTCTCCTTCCTGTTTTGGCCCCCTCCCTTCAACCAGCTCCCTGCTCTCTCTTTCTTTTCTTCATTTGCTCTGTCAAGAGAGAGCCACCTCAACAGCTTGACAATTACCCATAATCCCTCACTTCAGCTTCGCTGCCATTTCAAGACAAATGAAAGATGCTGCTATAAATTTAGTCCAATCTGACCACTAGTTAAGACAAACTGGTCAATGTACTTAGGTTGTCATGTACTGTATGTAATTATGAAGAGCATATACTTATGAAAGAGGAATTATATCATGGTTAAAGGACTCTCATAGGAACTCATGTAACTAGATCAATGCAGGGATAAATTGAGTGGGTCTAGATAGATAGATAGATAGATAGATAGATGACGGATAAAGAGGCAGACAGACAGACAGACAGACAGACAGA
>NW_015746142.1:0-427 GCF_001515625.1 Sinocyclocheilus rhinocerous
TATATATATATATATATATATATATATATATATATAAACACATACTTTTTTCAGTTTAAATATATGTTGCACACAATGAAACTCAATCAAATATATTTTTATGTGTTTACTTTCATCATTCATATACCATAACATATTTCAGGGGCAAGAAAATACATTTCCAGTCGTACAATAGCCTATAGCCTACATTTGATCTAGAGATCAAAACTAAATTTATAATTGTTTAATAATGTTTAATATTTTTATATATTGCAATATTGCATTCTTTGGAGCATTTTAAATTATGTTCCTTGCTGAAGTTTATTCACACGAGTTATACACGTGTTATAGACAACAAATCAAGCTTTTCTTCAAATATGACATAATATGAATGCATTTTTTTGGACTGAATATATATAGAGGGAAACATATCTTTTTGAATGCTCTA
>NW_015746143.1:0-431 GCF_001515625.1 Sinocyclocheilus rhinocerous
ATCAGCAGCAAATATTTTATGTACACATCTATATATAGCTGTCTATATATATGTATAAATATGTATCTATCGGCCAGCCCTAACAGAGAGCCGCCATTGTTTACTGGTTTCTTGAGATCTGGCGCCATTTCTAGCCATCTGCTGCTGCTTGCATTCTCTCTGGTGTAGGAACATAGAGTTTGCCATAGATCAAGACTTAGCAGAGTATATATCCTGCAGCAAAAAGCGTACGAGAGTTCTCTCTTAAATCACAGGCGAGCTATAAAGCGGGCCGTGTAGGATAAGATTGATGATCTTGTCTCGTGTAATGTCGAGGTGCTCACTGACACTATACGATGAATAAGGCCAAGGTCCGGCTCTCCCAAAACCCCCACGTATCCCTGGTCTCCTGATCTCCATGACAATGTGTGTTGCTGTGCGGTTGCTATGGA
>NW_015746144.1:0-431 GCF_001515625.1 Sinocyclocheilus rhinocerous
TTTCTCCAAATCTGTTCTGATGAAGAAACAAACTCATCCACATCTCGGATGACCTAAGGATGAGTACATTTAAATTTTGGGGTAAACAATTACTTCAATGCTTTTATTATTCCAGCTGCAAAATTCAAAACAAGTATACTAGTGTAGCACAGTGAAATAGAGAGGACATTTCCTCTCTCCGTGAATCGTTCTTTTGATTTGTCTCTCTCTCTGTGCATCTAATTAGCGTTCCTGTGGAGATGTGGTAAACAGCATACCTGATGCAGGAGAATCATTAGCTAATTGGCAGCATCGATGTTCTCCTCCCCATCTGCAAATCACTCCGTTGCATCGGATTTTAAACTTGCTATCAGTTTTTTCGAGCCGCCTTCGATTTTAAAGAAATAGTTCAGCCAATTATGAAAAATCTGTCATCTGCTCACCCTCAAAAC
>NW_015746145.1:0-431 GCF_001515625.1 Sinocyclocheilus rhinocerous
CTCTAATGAAGGCCTGTATGCAATCACCAAAACACACCAGAGGCTTGCAAATTACAGCCCGTTTGTTCCCGCAGCCTAATGCCGGGCCGTCCCTCACCCCACACCCTTTAGACTTTTCAATCCGGCTAAAATTAGGGCCCCCGGCCTACCAGCAGCCCATGATTACCATGTTGTTTCTCCATTTCTATGATGGATTTCGGTGTAGGTTAAGTGTTAAAATGAGGGTTGGATCTTCAGCGGAACATCAGGATCTCGCGTGGCTTTGAAGGAGGAGAGGACAATTATTAAATCCGCATGGCCAGCTCTCTTCCAATGTTGCGTTCCTTCATACTGCAACCCCCTCTAATACCCTAACATCCACTTAACCTAAAACGCCTCGCTGTCTTCTCCAACTGTCCACCCTGTCTGACCAGAGGGAGACACATGTTTAC
>NW_015746146.1:0-431 GCF_001515625.1 Sinocyclocheilus rhinocerous
ATATATATATATATATATATACAGTATATCAGTCTGGCGAGTAAACTAAAAAATTTACTAGCCATTGGCAATTCTATTGCCAAGGTGTGCGTAGAGGGTTGCCTAAAAACTGCAGGTCAAAAGTTTAGAATAGTTAAGATTTTTTCAGATTTTTTCTTTTTCTGATTTGCTGCTCAGTTTTTACCAATACAGTTGTTATTGGTGCTCAATTATTAATAATGATTCTTATTAATGTTGAAAAGATATTTCTTTTATAAATACTTTTATTTCTTTATTTTAGTTATCTGAAAAATACCTCTTTAAACATGAATCTTACCCTAAACTTTTGAATGGTAGTGTATCATGGACAGAAATATTAAGCAGCTCAACTGTTTTTAACATGGATAATAATAATAAATGTTTCTTGAGAAGCAAATCAGTATATTAGAATG
>NW_015746147.1:0-431 GCF_001515625.1 Sinocyclocheilus rhinocerous
TGAATTAGTCAGGTTTGAATTGGCTCACGATTCCGTCTGAATCATTTGAACGGCTCACACACCGTATCGTTTGGAGTGGTTATAAGATACCGAACACAGATAACAAAAACTAGATAAAGTGAACATTTTTTATCCGTTGTTTCAATCCGCGCCTCCAAATGTCGTCAGCAATGAAGAACGTCTTTACTGTTGATCAACATCTGACGCTTGTAATCACGACTGAAGGTAAGAGATTTTCCAGTATGAAAACACTACATGAAAAAAGTAAACGTATCACAAAGTAACGTGACATTACCATATGTATTTTGAATACTTTGATGCTAGTGAACATACATTTGTAATCACCATCGTAGCATTGTATTAGCATCTATCATTACTGTTACCGAAGTATCGACACAACACGCGACAGTTACGTCTGTCAAGCAAACACT
>NW_015746148.1:0-431 GCF_001515625.1 Sinocyclocheilus rhinocerous
TGTTATGATTCATTAACCCCTTCATCGTGGCATAGTTCTTTATTATTGTTGGTAATCAGAACAGGTCATGTTCCTTTGTTTTAATATGTAAATATGGGCGGTCATACACTATTTATATTAATTATTATTTATTTAATAATTAATAATGTGTTTATTTGATCAGAAGCACAGTAAAAACAGTAACACTGTGGAATATTTTTACAATTTAAAATAAGTGTTTTCTATTTGAATATATTTGAAAATGTCATTTATTCCTGTGATCAAAGCTGAATTTTCAAGTTGTGCTGCTTCATGTTTTGGTGGAAACGGTGATACTTTTTTTTAATAGAGTTTTTGATTAATAGAAAGTTCAGAATAACAGCATTTATTTAAAGTGGAAATCTTTTGTAACATTATAAATTTCACTTTTGATCAACTTAATGTGTACCTTA
>NW_015746149.1:0-431 GCF_001515625.1 Sinocyclocheilus rhinocerous
CGATTGCATCATCGCCAGGCATGATGTCATCCTGCATCCACGACCAGGAACAACGACTGGTGTGGAATATTTAATCAGAAAGCAAGACACTGTTATTGAATGACCATATTTCATATGCTGCTGCAAACAGCTGGAACACAATCTCAGGGGAAGGTGGAATGAATATGGGGTGGTTTTATGTTTGTTTTAGGATGGTGGTCAATATACTTTGTTAATACACATTCCTGGTGTAATTTATTGGTGAATGTTATTCCAAAGAACAAAAATATTAAATTGGTAATCTTTTTAGGAAATGTTGAAGCTTTATTTTATTCTATTGAATATTCTGTTTTCCCTGTTATATGTCTGATTATGGAACTAAAAATGGTTGCAGATGCTGTTTTAAGCAGTCGGTAGATATGTTTACATTCAAAGTTGCAAATTTAACATTG
>NW_015746150.1:0-431 GCF_001515625.1 Sinocyclocheilus rhinocerous
ATTGTAAAATGCAGATAAACGCACCTGTGACGCATTAATGCAGCAACCTGCTACAGCCTGCAGTTATTAAAGAACAATGGACTATATTACTTTTCAGAAGAATGTGATCACGATGAACAAATGTACTATGAGTAATATTAGTAAATGCAATAGGATTACTATTAATAAACGTAACTATTTATTGAACATTGGTCTGTTTTAGCATTTGCTGTTGTCCATTATGGATTTGTCTAGCTGTTCATGTTCAAAACCAGCCATGATTCACAGACCAACTCACCTCTTCAATATCTCAGGTGTTCCTCCATTATATATTAATTAATTGTCATGAACTGTCTCCATTAGATATGTACAATGAGATTAAACATGGAGACATTTACACCATATACTAGTTTTTGTTAATATTTTGAATCAGATTTTATTTTTATATTTTC
>NW_015746151.1:0-431 GCF_001515625.1 Sinocyclocheilus rhinocerous
AACTTGGGCGCTAGGGAGCTGATTGAGACACCCTTGGTTTAACATGACATTATTAGCATGCTGCCACCATTTAGACATACTGTACCTTGTCTTTTATCTGCCAGGTTCGTCTTCCATCCAAATATTGCTTCTTTTCCCATTGTACCACCACCATGCCACGAGTCTGCAGCAGACTGGCGCAAACATCCCTCATTGTACGAGACACCATTGACAGCTGACATAGGCTAAAGCCATCCAAAAATCGGGCTACATGTTGAAGTACTTCAAATGGCAATCCGCTAAGATGATCACACTTGGGTTCTGTCACAGGTTCCAAGAACGGTTGCACCCCGAATGACCTGAGGTGACGGTCATGAACTACCTTCGAGCCTTGATTGGAAGGGCATAATCTGCGTTGGGAGTATGTGCAGCCATAATATGCTAACGGACAA
>NW_015746152.1:0-431 GCF_001515625.1 Sinocyclocheilus rhinocerous
TGTTAATAAGTATTATTAATATAGGACTATTAACTTTATTTATCCACAGGGGAAACTATTAGTGATGAGGGGAATAAACTGAACTATTGTAATCAACTGTTATTCATTTGAATAATTTTTATAATAATTCATATGATTTTACATGTGGCTTGAGAAAATCATATCTATTATTTTGGTTTGTGTGATCGGACATCGCGCTGCGCACGTGTACAAACATTCAGGAGGACACAAACTTGTTGTGGACCCTGCCCCGCGACTTTTATTGATAAAATAGCTTAGATACTGAATTGCTACATTATATTCATCAGCAAGGAGAGGATAAAATCACTGTTTAAGTAACTCACGTTTGTAGAGACGCGGGTGCTGACGATGTAGCTGTAGATGCAGTTTGTAGAGAGACGCGCTGACGCAGGTTCACACACACACACACA
>NW_015746153.1:0-431 GCF_001515625.1 Sinocyclocheilus rhinocerous
ATGATATTTGACTTGCCCTGATATGACTGGGCTAAAGGCTTACTGTTCATTTACAACATTTCATTAGCATTACATGAACATCATGAAGAAGACATAAGGAATCCAGAAAGTTGTGTGCAGCTGATTTGGCTCTTTACTAAAAATGAAGGAAGGGAAACAAAAACACCTTCGCTTTTTAATAGCATTTCATCAGCAGCTGAAATGCGATTCTGCCAGCATGATGTTTGATATTCTGTAAATGCCAATACAGAAAAAAAAAATTGCTTGAATTAACAGCAAAAGTGGGGAAAAAAAAAAAAAACACTTGTAAGCAACAACACCTGGAGGAGCATAAAATTGGGTAGCAAGCTTTATGTTACATGCTTGCTTACACTCGTAATATCCTCTTAGAATGATCTGGTTTACAGAAATTTGAAAACACGTACTCAATG
>NW_015746154.1:0-431 GCF_001515625.1 Sinocyclocheilus rhinocerous
TTTTTTTTTTTTTTACTCGAGTTCCTAAATACACTGTTCTTGTCTACTGTACACACCTCCATTCATCCATAAACACACACCACACCACCAAGTTGCACCAATGCACCCTATTTCCCTAAATGGAGATTCTGTATGGTAGAAACATCCATATATTGCACATCTAACCTGACTAATTCACAGGTAGTTCACATTTCACCCTCTATTAACTGAAATGGCAAAGCCTGGACGCATTTAATATTAATGGCAGTTTTCTAGTTAAACCGTTTGCTTGGAACCATTTTAAATTATAAGGCTTACCTGCTTGAACAGATTTCACACAAGCACCAGTTGAGTCCCAGTGAGCCTTGAATCCAAAGTCTCTCCCGCTGTTAGGCTTCTGATTCAAGCAGACTCGCATTTCACTTTGACCCACCTGAGAGAGAGAGAGAGAG
>NW_015746155.1:0-431 GCF_001515625.1 Sinocyclocheilus rhinocerous
AGCGGTATTGGGGCCTTTGCATGAAAGCTGCAAATTGTCATATTAGGGCATATTCACGCGTGTTTAGAAAAGTTAAAAAGGTATGATCGAGATTTAAGTTGCAGACTGTATCCATATACCAAATTGTGGAATTTTTACTTTTTGAATCTTTTTGTTTTATACATGAAAAGAGTGTGTGACTATTTAGCCACCAAACTTAACACACTTTGCCTTACAAGTTCAAGTGCGAACTTAATAACACAGAACTGTGCCGAATCAGAGAAACAGTATTAGTTCAATTGCATATGAGCATATATGGCCTTCTATCTGATATACGACTTAATGAATTTACTCATCAGCGAAGATCTATCTATAAAAGCTATGTTGAAAGCTGAAAAGAAAAAAATGAGATAATACAATGCTATTTTTATTTTGTGTTTACAGGTAATGTT
>NW_015746156.1:0-431 GCF_001515625.1 Sinocyclocheilus rhinocerous
AACAAACGTCTGAAGTGATAAGAGACAATAAACTGCCAAGTATTGCTTTCAAATGAGACCATATGTATGCTTTTAGTGCAAAGGCTTCATTAACGGCCTGTTTTAGTTTGGGAATGCCATTTCATTTCATTTGGATGAGAAGGAGTGGTGGCAATGCTTGCATTCACATGATGGGTATCAAATGAAGTTGAAAACAAACAAAGGTATCTAATGAAGTACTTGGTAGCACATTAAGAGTACTAATGTTCTTACATTTTTACGATATTCAGCCCTAGTAAGCAGGTATTTTTAGCATGTTTTATTTTTCATGGTTGCATCAATTTCATCTGGTTCTGACTCCATTTCCTCTGCTCATTCCAGTTGCTAAGTTTTACTGACCTCTCGTCATTCCAGACCCTGCTATTTCTCACGTGCCTACCAGTTGTTATCAG
>NW_015746157.1:0-431 GCF_001515625.1 Sinocyclocheilus rhinocerous
AGTTGTCAAACAGGGCTTTTTCGTCAGGATGAATATGTTTTGCTATTGCGCAGTAATCTGTGGAAGTTAAGTGCTGCGCTGCTGCATTAACAAACTGAGGCGTGAAGGGAAGTGTAGTATTAATCTGAAATATGCCATAACCGGTTTGTTATCTTAATAAATATCAACCTTAAATGACAGACCGTGAAAGATCCGTTCAAAGGCACTGAGAATCTGATGAAATCCTCACATGTCAGATCTGATTATGAAGAGCAGGGAAAAACAATGTTAAATGCAAACTATAATATACAACTATTACTCGGAATGGTTATATTAGTTCAGTCTGAAGCATAAAGAACATCGATAAATCACTACACATAAAGCAGATACCCAGCAAGCAATTTTGCTCTATTAGACGTCTACATATAGCCTAGACGTCTAGGCTAAAACGA
>NW_015746158.1:0-429 GCF_001515625.1 Sinocyclocheilus rhinocerous
AAGATCATGCTGCTGACACAGGAACAAAGCAATGTGAGACTTACAGTTTAATATTACATGTCAATATGAACCAGTTCCATTTGGAATGTAGACTAAGAATGCAGAGCAAATTCTAATATCTCTGCTTACTAGAAAGAGGTTTAAATGCTAACATTGTTGTCAGTTATTGCACAGGAGCAGAGAGGTGTTGATTCATTATAATGTGTTGTTTCTGCACATATAATGATTTCTAGATGCTTATGTAGATTTGTGTGTGTGTTTGCATATGCAGGCCTCTTCTCCATCTCATCACACATTGTGTAAGCAGGTTCGCATCAAAACCTCTCAGTCCACCGGTGATGTCAGTACTGCCTACCAATCCTCAGAAACAAGAGGACGCCACCACTCCACCAGTGAGTACACACACACACACACACACACACACACACA
>NW_015746159.1:0-431 GCF_001515625.1 Sinocyclocheilus rhinocerous
ACTTTAAAAAAAAAAAAAACCGCAGTGTGTTATATTTCCCTGTAGGAATCCACGTCTGTCTTCCATAGACATTGAGCAAAAAATGGCCAGCCGCAGACTGATCAAGCTCTCTCAGTTGCCTGATCGACTGGCCAGGGACAATTTAGAGGACAGTGACTGGGTCACTTTTGCAGTGGTGATAAATAAAATCACCCCACAGAGCAAAAACAATGTAAGGGACCATCATTTCCGAGATCTGATATTCTGTATATTAAATATTGTATATTCATCTACATGCTTGTTCTTTTTTTGTAGGGGAAAACCTTCAGCATTTGGAAGCTGAATGATCTTCATAATCTGGAAGTGAATGTGTCTCTCTTCCTGTTTGGGTCTGTTCACACAGATCTGTGGAAGACTGACACTGGGACAGTGATTGGCATCCTCAATCCCAA
>NW_015746160.1:0-431 GCF_001515625.1 Sinocyclocheilus rhinocerous
AATAATGTTCTTTTTAGCAACATCATATGACCCCTTTAACTCTTTTTCACACAAGTCAAAAACCACCTCAAAGTAAAAACTTTTCTTGCAAATTTTGAAATTAGCCGTTTCCATCACTGATGCGATACTTCAAAATGCGCATAAAAACAGGGCGATGTAAACATAGCTACTGAGTATGAGAAGTAGACCCACCTAGTCTGACAGTTTGGTCTAGCAGCTAGGCTGGTTGTCATAAAGTCTTTCACTATCAGACAAGGATATCAGAGCTTTTGACTGCGCTCTTTCCCATCTCTGAGACCAAAAACATGTTTGTGGAACACATTCTGTTGGGAAGAACGTGATTGTGGCCTAGTCAAGGCCATCTAATATCACATTTGCCACAGAACGCAGTGGGAATCTTTAACTTTTTACTGCAAGCTTCTGAAATACAT
>NW_015746161.1:0-431 GCF_001515625.1 Sinocyclocheilus rhinocerous
AGGAATCAATGCAATGTTGCGACAAAAAAAATCTGTATATTATTTTATTTTATGATATTGATTATTCAATGCAAGTTTTTTCGCCCATTTTATTGTCCGCCATATAAAAGTAAAAAAAATAAAAGCCACATGATTTAAGGTATCACTGATCATCCAGTCATATCTTGAAGTCAAGTAATGCACTACCTATAATTTCCCACAGAATTTCCCTCAGAAATATGTCATTTTATTATGAAAGCCTATTTCTGCCATGGAATAAAAAAGAAAACGGAAATTGTGACTTTTTATCTTACAATTCTGTCTTTTCTCTTGCAATTCTAAAAAATAAAAAACAGACTTGCAAGATACTGGTTAAACTCAGAATTGCGAGTTAACATCATTGCGAAATATGAATTTGTATATGCAAGGAAAAAAAATCATTTTATTTATTT
>NW_015746162.1:0-431 GCF_001515625.1 Sinocyclocheilus rhinocerous
CACATGCTCAGATAACAGAAAGGTATTTACAGCACACTTCACTGTAACCTCAGAAATAATGGCCTGAATCTAGAGCTTATAAACTATTACTGCACAAAACGACAGAAGAGCATTTGCAATAGTCCTTTCAGTTCATTGCATGGAAATTATTTTATGTGCTGGAATTGATTGGCTAAGACTCTGCATCTGTCAGCCACTGTTTTATAAATGAAAAGGAAAGGGACAAAGCAAGATTTAAGTGATGTCATTAAAGGCGAAGTGAGGTTGGTGAGCTGTAGTTATCGCTGTAATGTGAGTTTAATGTGTGCAGATTAGACTGCAGTCAGTGTGACTGTGAGTGTATCAGTGAGCGGCAGTCCTGTCCATCTGAAGTCCCTCTGGGATTCCTCTGGCTGTGTCTCATTGTGCTGGGCCCTGTAAGACAAAGGGTT
>NW_015746163.1:0-431 GCF_001515625.1 Sinocyclocheilus rhinocerous
AAATCATTCTAATATGCTGATTTGCTGCTCAAGAAACATTTCTTCGTATTATAACTGTTAATCTTTTTTTGTGGAAACCCTGATATAGTTTTCTCATGCAAAATCATAAATGTGTAAAAAGAAAAAAAAATCTCACTGACCACAAATATTTGAATGGTAGTGTATATAGAAAGAAAGAAAAAGAAAGAAAGAAAAGAAAATTCTGACATTAATTTACAATTATATTGTTATGAACATATATGAATTTCTTCTGTGAAACAAAATAAGAAATAATGCAGAATGCTTACGCTGCTCTTTTCCATGACACAAAAAAAAACTATAAAATATTATAAAAGTGGTCCTTTATGGGACAGACTTCTACAATATAGCATCTTAATTTATTCAACAAAAATATCTTTTTGGTTGAGAAAATGCAAAATTAAACCAAATAT
>NW_015746164.1:0-431 GCF_001515625.1 Sinocyclocheilus rhinocerous
CAAAAACTTGCACTTTGAAACCCATTTTCAAAAATATGCGTTTTCGGTCCCCAAAACGCCGTTGTTGTGTAAACGAGCAGTCAAAACGCATAAAAAGTTTCTAGTTTTTGGCTGAAAACGTTGTTGTGTAAAGGGCCCCTAAACTGTCAAGCTCTTCCTTTACGTGAGGAAGAAATATTTGAATGTAATTTCTGGAATATTGTTATGCCTGGAAAATAATTAGGCAACAATATAAAAATGACAATTATGTCTTTACCTTCGTTTCACCTTCAGGATTTGCTAATATTTTCTATCCTAAAGACCAATGCAGTAATGTGTAGTGATGGGAAACCGAGGCTTTCTGAAACGTTTGAGGCTTTCATCAAATTGTGCCGAAAAACGGTTCTTTACTCGAAGCTTTTTAACACCGTGCGCATTAGCGACATCTGGTG
>NW_015746165.1:0-431 GCF_001515625.1 Sinocyclocheilus rhinocerous
TCATACTACAGTACCAAACTACTGAATGCTCTGTGTCATTTCTGTGCAACTGTACGAATAATGATTCTTTCCAAATAGGTTTCCTCAACATTTCATTGCTTGAACAAATGTGTAGTCCTGTACCAAACTCACACCATAATTTAGGCAAGAAAAAAGGTTCTTGGCAGCCATTTTGACCAATTATTTCTATGTAGGCAACAGAGATATATCTCCTATCTACTTGAATGAAGAAAAACAGTAATCTCAAAAAATGTTTGTCAAGATTGTTTCAATTCCATGTGTCAGATCAGCAGCATTTGTTAGTTTGTTGATTAGTTCAGGTCTTATAAATCGCATGATCCACAGTGGCTACGTTTATATGCAACCAAATAATCCGTTTGTAATCAGATTGACGGCTCAATCGGACTGAAAATCCTTCATGTAAACACCTT
>NW_015746166.1:0-431 GCF_001515625.1 Sinocyclocheilus rhinocerous
AGTTAATAGTGAGAATTGGACCTTAAAATAAAGTGTGACCAGAAAAATCTTTCAAAAATGTTTAAATGTTTTATATGGTTTTGAAAAACTTTTATACCATTTTTAAGAAAGGTTTACATAATAAAATCAATAATAACACTATAATAATTATCATGTGCTGTAACCATCAAGATGAAAGTAATCCATTTTTCTTATACCTTGAATGCATATGAGTGTGCACATCTTATTTATTTATTTTTTTCAAATAAATAAATAAATAAGTTTGAGGTATTTTTTTAAATATGACCTTTAAATTTCTCATGAATTATTAATATCATGAATTATTAATTCATAAACTTCATTAGGTTTTTGGGAAGTCTGATATTATCTGATATATATCTGATATTATTATAATTATCTGATATTTTAAAGGGGTCATAGGATGCTACATG
>NW_015746167.1:0-431 GCF_001515625.1 Sinocyclocheilus rhinocerous
CATCCTGGACCAGTGCGACTGCTGCCCGGTGTGCGCGGCCGGCGACGGCGAGCCCTGCGGCGGTGCAGGGAAACTGGGAGACCCGGAGTGTGGAGAGGGTATGGAGTGCGCTGTGTCTGAGGGGGTCGGAACAACAACTACCGTGAGGAGGAGAGGAAAGACCGGCGTGTGCGTGTGTAAGAGCCCCGAGCCCGTCTGCGGCAGTGATGGGGTGTCCTACAGGAACATCTGCGAACTCAAGAGAGTCAGTAACCGGGCACAGAAACTCCAGCAGCCTCCCATCATCTTTATCCAGAGAGGAGCCTGCGGGAAAGGTAAGTCTGGCGCTCCAAACCTGGTGCGCTGCCTACACTCTTAAAAATCCAGGTTCTTTATTGGCATCTATGGTTCTATGGAGAACCTTCATACTGAAAAATTTTTTATTTTCTTTT
>NW_015746168.1:0-430 GCF_001515625.1 Sinocyclocheilus rhinocerous
TAAGGGGGTCTGAATACTTTCCGTACCCACTGTATATGTTGGAACATGGAAGAATAATATGAAACCATAATGTGGTCAACTATTATAGAAAATTAGCACATTTAACTGTTTGTCAACAAGTCAGATTCAATATTTGACAGTGATAATAGTTATTTAGAGTCTTTTTGTAGATAAAGCTCATTCTCTAAGCATATCATTTTATATAAGCGTGCCATATCTGCGCAAAGGTTTCCATTTCGGTAGGAATTATCTCTGGAACACAAGTAGTAAATGGTGATGATGTGCACCGCTTTGACCTTATTTAATATTCAAACATTTTATCATGCAAGACCAACTTGTAAAGGATCAATTCATGAGCCTCTTTATTCCTAATGGCATGTAAATCACTTGGTAGACGATGACCTCGGCCATTTGCTTTACCCCTAAAGAA
>NW_015746169.1:0-431 GCF_001515625.1 Sinocyclocheilus rhinocerous
TAAGACGAAAACGATTGATCAAAAAACATTTTCGTAAACTGAAATGAAATAAAAATATCAAAATAAATGAAAAACGAAACTAACAGCAGTTATTGAAAAACTAACTGAAATAAAATAATATATATAATCGTTTTCATAATCATTAAGTTCTCATCCCGTGGCGGAACAAAATATAGGAGCTGTGTGGCGATTTAGGGAATTACCTGTAAATGGCGCATCATGCACATGAGGTTATCTGACGGAGAGACACAAAGCAGTTTAAAGCAGAGTCCTGCACGGGTCCCGTTTGGTAAACCCGCACCAGCAGTAACATTAGGCTACTTAACAGAACACCCGACCCGTTATCCAACAGCAGCACTATTTTAATTCTGTTTGAAAAACCCGTTTGACATAAACATAATAGACTGTGACCCGAACCGCACCCGCATTAA
>NW_015746170.1:0-431 GCF_001515625.1 Sinocyclocheilus rhinocerous
GGAAATGCACAGGCTAGGAAATAATTTCCAACAAATTGCTCCCATAAATGCAGTAGTACTTGAATTATCATACGTTCATATGCCTTTAAGACGTGTAAAGCACATCTAAGTGGATTATTCCCTCAGCAAAGTTTTTAGATTCCTGTCTTGATGCTTTCGGTCTTTCAGGAGAGGAACGAATCAGCCGGGATTCGGCATACGAGCAGGAAGGGAAGGTGCAGTTTGTGATCGACGCCGTGTACGCCATGGCCCACGCACTCCATACCATGCACATTGACCTCTGTCTGGGTTCGATGGGCGTTTGTGACAAAATGGACCCGGTGGATGGAAGAATGCTGCTGAGTTACATCCGTGCCATCAATTTTAATGGTAAGCCTTCTCAAGGACAGAGCTGAAGCATGTGAGCCATTCCAAACATTGCGAAGAGACCT
>NW_015746171.1:0-430 GCF_001515625.1 Sinocyclocheilus rhinocerous
CAGATAATAAGAAATAAAGATATGTGAATAAAATACACACACACACACACACACACAGACACATACATATATATATATATATATATATATATAACAGAAATTGACAAAATTTCAATGTACAGTAGTGGTATCTAGATGGAAAAGAAGAAATAAGAACCTATGTCACAGTTTATTTCAGGTTTAGCTATATGTACATTATTTATATTAGCTGGCCAATAATTTATTTTGAATGACTTATTTATTTTATTACTTTTGTGACATATTTTTATTAATTGTTTATATTAGCCCTAAAACTAGCCATAATAATGATGATGAAGTTAGGAAAACTGAATTGTATTACCATGAACAACCAGTAGGTGGGGCTACACACCCACTTTATGCTAAAGCCAAAGGTCAAACAAAGGGTAGAAAACACTATTCTATTCTAATC
>NW_015746172.1:0-428 GCF_001515625.1 Sinocyclocheilus rhinocerous
ATAGATAGATAGATAGATAGATAGATAGATAGATAGATAGAGAAACAGGGCTGTGTACGCTTGAAACCTCGCTAACGCCCATCACATCGCTCTTTACGGACATATGTAAATAATGGCAGTGTAAACATGCTAAACTCACCTTTTCAATAACCTCGTACAAGAGATGCTTCTCAAAAACAAACCGCTTTTTCATTTGGTAAAAAAATAAGTATTTCCTAAGAACATTACAAGCGCTATAGTTAAACTAATTTATTATAGGCTACTGATGTAGCCTATAACTAGCCATTTACCTTTACAACGACAAGGGCGATTCTTTCTCTACCTCGCCCAAGCAAAGCACCTTCACGCCAAACACATAATTCAGCCAATCAGAGCGCGTCTCCGCACCTGAGAGAGCTGTTTCAACGCCCCGCCCACAACCCTACAGC
>NW_015746173.1:0-431 GCF_001515625.1 Sinocyclocheilus rhinocerous
CAGCAACAAACAGGAAGTGACATATTTCTTTTAAACATTTTTTTTTAAATATTCTACATTTTCGGCAGATCCCCAGTACTTCCTTGTAGTCCATGGCCCCCAGTTCGCAAACATTCCCCTTAAAGCATTTAGACTAGCAAAAAAATAAATAAAAAAAGAATGACTACATCCTAGTAATAGACCATTGGTTCTTTGAACACCAATGGAACAGACACTGTGCAGCACAAAGAGGGACGCAAACACTCTCACACAGAACAAAACACAAGAATACCTATTTCCCATGCAAAACAGATTAAACTTGTTTTTTTTTTTTAAATTGTCCTTGAAAACTACACACACTTTCTTCGCTTTTTTTTTTCTCTTGAGTGTAGATTTCTTTTTTCCCCCTCTTGTTTCTCACAATCTTTATTATTAGTGGAATTATTCACCGG
>NW_015746174.1:0-431 GCF_001515625.1 Sinocyclocheilus rhinocerous
CCAATTATGGTCATTTTCTGTTCAAGGAAGAGCTAAGCTGGTTTCTCTGAATCAAACTTTAGGGTTTATATTGTCCCCAAAATAGAGTAAGCTGAGGCCACATTTCAGTGTGCACTACTTAGGGTTGTTAAAACAAGTAGACAACATAATCAAGCTGATATTATAAACAGCTTATTTTAGACAAATTTTGAGGCACTACTACATAAGACATTCAATCTAGTGCCACAAATGTACTGTTTTCCCCAATATGTGTTATTATTTGCTTATTACAGGATCATGCTGTTAGCTTAACAACATTCGATTTGCATCAAATATTGCCTTTTGCATCTCATATAATTCATATCGTGTGTCTCTTTGTGTGGTGTTTGCTAAAAACACTTTTATATGTTCTGCTTTCGGAAACCACACAGGTTTTTCAAACCAATGAAAGC
>NW_015746175.1:0-431 GCF_001515625.1 Sinocyclocheilus rhinocerous
CATAAGTTTGGAATAATTAAGATGTTTTCGAAAGAAATCCAAAGCAAAATACAGCAAAAAAATCAAAAAATACAGTAAAACTGAAATATTGCGAAAATGATTACAATTTAAAATAAACATTTCTATTTAAATACATTTTAAAATGTAATTTTCAGGAGCTACTCTTCAGTGCCGCATGATCCAGAAATCATTCTAATATGCTCTTTTTGTGCTTAAGAAACATTTCTTATTATTATCAATGTTCAAAACTGCTGCTTAAAATGTTTGTGGAAATTGTGATAAACTACCATTTGATGTAAGTAAGTTTTAGAAATGTTAAATTTTATTTAGCATGGATGCATTAAATTGAACAAAAGTGATAGTAAAGACTAAAAAAATGTTATTCTTTTGAACTCTCTATTCATCATAGAATGTAGAAAAAATGTAGCATG
>NW_015746176.1:0-431 GCF_001515625.1 Sinocyclocheilus rhinocerous
ACCAAATCAGCATATTAGAATGATTTCTGAAGAATCATGTGACAAAGACTGGAGTGATGATGCTGAAAATTTTAAGTTGTAATAGTATTTCCCTTTTACTGTATTTTTGATTAAATGCCTTGGTAAGTGTACGATATCATAGTACGAGACTTATTTCAAAAGCATTATCAACAAAATCAGCAAATGGGAATGGTCTTATATTTTACATAACCATATCTCAATGCCTGTTTTGGATAAATCAGTGAATTAAATACTGAAAGGCATTTTATCTCCAATTCAGAACTTGGACAAAAGATAATATTATTCATAACAAAAGAATGACAAGTTTCTTAAGAATAAAACAAGCTTCTTAACAAGTATAAAACTTTTGTTAATTAGCTACACTAGTCAACCATCCAAAACAGTTTAGCACCAATTAATGACAAGCTCTA
>NW_015746177.1:0-431 GCF_001515625.1 Sinocyclocheilus rhinocerous
CCCCGGTACATGTCCACCCTTGACCTCACAAAAGGGTACTGGCAGGTGCCCCTCACCGAAGCTGCCAAACCCAAAACAGCCTTCAGCACCCCAAGTGGATACTGGCAATACCGGACCCTTCCCTTTGGGAATCTTGCTGCGGCCCCTCCAGTCCTACGCAGTCCCGCGTATCTGGATTACGTGGTAATCCACTCCGAGCGTTGGGAAGATCACCTAGACCGTCTGCGGTGGGTGCTGGTGGAGCTACGCAGGGCTGGGCTCACTGCCAACCCCCGCAAATGTCACCTGGGCCTGTTCGAAGCAAAGTACCTGGGCTTCCAGGTCGGACTGGGCCTCGTCAAGCCCCAGGAAAGAAAAGTGGAAGCAGTCCGGTCCGCCCCGAAACACAGCACAAAGTCCCAGGTACGAGCCTTCTTGGGGTTGGCGGGGTA
>NW_015746178.1:0-431 GCF_001515625.1 Sinocyclocheilus rhinocerous
CCGTCCTCTATCAGTCCTCTCAATGGATCACTCACCCTTTTCTCTTAAAGGTCATATCTGCTGCACGGAAAGCTGATAAGCTGTGTGTTTATCTCAGCTGTGACAGTGAAACCGAGGTGGAGGCAGATGTGCTCTCTGATAGGACAATGCGGTGAGTGATGAGCACGATCGGGGGGGACTGCGTTACGGGGGTGGCCATCAGATAAGCGCCACGATATGCTGGCAAGACAGATCGGTTCGGGATATAAGCATTTGGGAACCATACCGACATGCTTGACTATCTGCACACTGTCTGTAGCATTTCCAAAGCAAGCTGTGGAAAAAAAGAAAGTCAGGCGGAAATGTGGTGCAATGGTTGGCGCATGAGCTGTGGTGCTTATGCAGGTACTGCAGGTTTAAGTTTGAACCTGATCCCATTGGTCCTTCAGCAT
>NW_015746179.1:0-431 GCF_001515625.1 Sinocyclocheilus rhinocerous
CATGAAGTGTGCAATTAATCGCGATTAATCACAGAAAAAGGGTGTAATTAATTAGATTAAAATTTGTAATTGATTGACAGCCCTAATATACTGTGTGTGTATGTATATATATATATAATTTTTTTTTCTTCAGGCATGGCTTATGCAATTTCTTTATGCAAATCACAAACGGATGACACAAATTCACACCACGGATGATAACTATAACTATGAGGTTTTAATAATCATTAAAATTCTTTGAGAATTAAAAAGTTCACACCACAGCTATAACAACAACACTTGAGCGATATTGTTGTAATGCCTTTAATAGTGCTTTTTTCAGCTTATAATAAGCAAAATGTTATTGTATGTTGGTGTGAACTATAGTTTTCATTAAAGTTTTTGTTACTTTAAATTAGGGCTGCACGATAAATCGCATGCAATATTTAACG
>NW_015746180.1:0-431 GCF_001515625.1 Sinocyclocheilus rhinocerous
ATCAAAAGATGTCCACAATGCACCTGCCAAGCATTCAAATCACGACTGAGTGTTTAGTGTTCAATTACACATGAAAAAAAAGTGTTAAAACTACACATTTTACAGAAAAATTTTTGGATGTACAATATATTGAGACCGTACTGGTTACCAGCTAATCAGTAATTTTTTTTTTATCTTATCGGTCGATATTGGATATGCATTTGGTACATGCCCACTACCTTTCATCACCTTACGTCATCAAAGGCTCTCTCTGGGCCTCTTCAGTCACTTTTGACCAAAAAATTTTACATTTTGACATTTTAAAAGTCATAGCTTCATCGGAACGCTATGAAACTTGGTGACTTTTATGGCATTTGGCTTGTGAACACACACAATAAAATTGAGAGCATGATTTTAAAAGGCATGACTTAAAAAAAAAAAAAAAAAAAAAA
>NW_015746181.1:0-431 GCF_001515625.1 Sinocyclocheilus rhinocerous
TTTAGCAGATGGTAAGTTAACCTTGCTTTCTGGAATACACCCCAGCTCTATTTTTTTTCTCATCCTGTTTGATTTCGAAAACAAGTCTCATTGCAGGCATAAAATGAGTTGTGAATGCTGTTTTTAACCTTAAAATAATTAGTTTGGCAGTAAAAACAAATTTAAACATGTAAAAGTGTCACCAAATGTTTTACAGCAGGAAAATTGATGCCTTAAACTGGTTTTAAGTCCCAGTGTGAGGCATTTCCTAACACAACTCGCATATGATGAAGAAAAGTGATTTAGCAAAAGCCCAGCATGCCGACAAGCCACATGGATCCAAAAAAACAAGATCTGAAAAGCCAAAACAACAAAGCTCCAAAATACAGCTTACCCAGATTAGAGGCTTTGTCAGGAAATATAGTTCCGACAATAGTCCATCAGGCAAAACA
>NW_015746182.1:0-431 GCF_001515625.1 Sinocyclocheilus rhinocerous
AAGCCACCTTTAAGACAATGTTAAGAAACACACTTTCAGTCTGCAAATGTCATTTTCAGGTACTAAATGTATTCCAGTTGCTGATATGGTGAACTCACGGTGTAATCGTGCGGCTCTTGTAGTCTCTTATGGTGAGGATGCAGCGTTTGCAGAGACATCTGTGCACGCTCACGACTCTCTGATGCACTGTTTAGGGGGAATGTGATCTGTGCACACAATCACACACACATCTGAATTAGAAAAGGCCATGAAATCAACATTGGAGTTTTGTGTTTTTTAATATAAGTTTAATATATGTAAATTTGAGCTCATAGCATCCAGATGGGTTCCTAAAAGTTCAAAATAAACTTTCAATGTACCGTATTTCTCTTCCATTAGGAACAGTTCACCCAAAAATGTACATTTGTTGAAAATGTCCTCACACTCAGGTC
>NW_015746183.1:0-431 GCF_001515625.1 Sinocyclocheilus rhinocerous
CCCCCACATGATTGTAAAGCGCTTTGGGTGTACAGAAATACACAATAAAGCACTAAATAAATGCATCATTCATTCATTCATTCTGAGGATCACACTTGTCAACGTAAAAATATTCAATTTGTGTGAAAATAATTTGGAAACAAAGTAGTGTGTGTGAATTCAAGGTGTGTATGAGCAAGGATTGTGTGTGAGGAAGCATAAAATGCGTGAAGCAAGCAGAAGGAGAAAAGAGCTTTATATTATGACAGCAGATAGAGAAAAAAAAAGAGGTGTGTGTGCCTGGCAGGCCCAGCAGGAGGGCAAATGGGATGATAATGAAACAATGGAGCTGTAACTGCTTGGTTGCTTTGGCAGAGGACGATGTGGCAGACATTTTCTGAGGTGCCTCGGTAGGTCAGAACCTGGCCGTCTGGTTCAGCGTGATGGGTGTG
>NW_015746184.1:0-431 GCF_001515625.1 Sinocyclocheilus rhinocerous
ACATGACTGACAGATGTAAAATAAAGCTACATGACTCCAGGGAATGTGTTATTGACTCGTGCTCTTGGTAAAGAAGCTGTTGAGCGGCTAAATTAATTTCCAAAAGCCCTCTTCAGTCTGACAATGGTTATGTGTTATTATTGTAAAAGGGCATGTAGTTGTAAACCCCCGAGGTGTATCTCCTCCTGCTGAGCTGCCTAGTCCTCACACAAGCTAACCAAATTCCTCCACAAACCTGGATTCTGTTTTGTGCCCCGTAACGGAATGCAGCTTTCTCCCTTTTTGCTCCTTTTTTGTCTGATTAGTCTGTTGAAGAGTTGTTTTGAATCTTGGAAGTCTGCACTCTAACTCAAAGAACAATGTTTGCGTGCTTATTTTTTTTCGCCGAGAAACTGTAATTCTCTCAGTCAGGGGGCCTAGTATAAACAGAC
>NW_015746185.1:0-431 GCF_001515625.1 Sinocyclocheilus rhinocerous
CTGGATGAGCGCTCTGTCCGCGTCGCCACGGCGGAGCTCCCCGGCCGGGATCTTGCCGGCGTCCCCTGCGCGTAAAGGGGAGGTGGATGATGTCTTCCCGCTGTTCCCCCCAGAGTCCTCGTCGTGCTGCCTGGAGCCCCGGACGCATGAAGGCATCATCATCATCATCCCGGGATCCGGAGGCTGGTAATCTGACTCCGAGTTGGTGTTGGAAATGGATCCACTGAGGTCCCCAAACAAGCGGGGTCGCAGACTGTAACACAGCCCCATGATGTGGCCAGGCTCTCACTGCTGATATTTGATCATAAATACACAACAAACGCTCTATTGCCAGTGACTTAGCGCATCATCACATGAGCTGATAGCACACGGTGCATTTCCCAGCCATGCGTAATCCCAAAATGATGCTCTTGTATTTACAAAATGTCATT
>NW_015746186.1:0-431 GCF_001515625.1 Sinocyclocheilus rhinocerous
CTTGTGCAAGAAAAATGGCCTACATTGGTCTCTAATTTGTTAATGCTACTATCTCATCAATAATCAGAACTATTTATGCAGGAGGAGTTAAACTTTTGTTATGTCCCGCCCCATCCAGGCTGTTATTGGTCACTCAATGAAAAGTGAAAGTGACGAGCACATCGATTTTATGAAAAGTTGAACATGTTTAAACAAAATGCACCTGATATAGCTAGATAGCCAGCTAGCAAAACTCAAAACCTCCTTATCTTCTCCCTGCTGTCTTCTGTCTCACCGCTCCAGCTGCTGACATCCGTCTTTGATTTAGCTATGAGCTGCTCAAGCGGCCACTGAGCGACACTCCTGGTGAAGTTCTCATTTTCATGACCGGGAATCAAACTTGGTGCATGTATTATACTCACACGGACCAGCAAATAAGAATATACCACTAA
>NW_015746187.1:0-431 GCF_001515625.1 Sinocyclocheilus rhinocerous
GCTTGAGCCGTGGAGATTGTGCCTGTCAGGACCTCATGTGGGAAAAAAGCTTTGTTCAGTGTCACAGTTTCTTCGTACGCATGTTGGAAAGATGTACGAGCGATACAAGCGGAGGTATAGTTTGTGTGCCAAAGGAGAGAGAACTGTGGATGTAGTTTTAATCAAGGTAAGAAGATCTGAAATGTGGACATTCGGTGCTGTTGCATTGTGACTATATATAATATAAATTGTAGGTTTTAAACTAGGTCCACGGCACAAAGCTTGTACAGCAATGGATTTTTGTAACTTTTCTAAATCATTATAAAACATTAAATATCTATTTTTGTTGAGTAGGTCAGTAGTAATTTTTGTATTTTGTTAACAGCATAAAATAAGTTTTAATCATATATTTATATATGTCTGTTTTTTTAGTAGCATAACATAGCAAAAAA
>NW_015746188.1:0-431 GCF_001515625.1 Sinocyclocheilus rhinocerous
CGTAGAGACGTTACAGCGACACACACTGTAAACGTAAATAGACCGTATCAGCGGACATAGGCAAGAGTTACTCGACAAAAAGTGACTGAAAAACGCCAATAAAGCAATATGGAAAAATAATTTCAAGTTCACAAACATTCGCGTCGTGTTAAAAAAGCGGCCAAACAATCACAACGAAATGCAAAACACTGTTTCAAGGCCGTCTGACAGACAATTACGTTACAAAACAAACTGAAGCGAAAACATTTTATGCTTTTCATAAAGCTCTAAATTTTCCCCACCTATTTACCATTACATAACATGTTTAAAGAAGTAGCACAGTGTGTAATATATTCTAAATTATACGCAACATTATACAGTGGGTAAAGTGTCTCCGTCTGGTCACCTTACCTGCTGGACGCCAGTAACCTGCGCGCTTCAGCGAGCGACTC
>NW_015746189.1:0-431 GCF_001515625.1 Sinocyclocheilus rhinocerous
AATAAGACAACAGGCCAATCAAAGTCAACCGATCCGACAGCACAAAACACATCCAGGACAGCATTCCTAATCACGGTGATGCATGCATAGCGAAAAAACAATGCTATACTGTAATATCTGCATTGAAGCAGACAAGCGAGTTTAAGAAATGAAAAGCACTTTTGAGGAATATGATTAAATAGTTCATTCAAAAAAACATTTATTTATTCACCCTTATGCCATTCCAAACTGAATGACTTATGTATTCTTATTGTATTCACCATTAAATAAAAATGATTAAAATGTTAATAATTACTTTAAAACTGTATGTACAGTATGAATATATACATTATACAGTACAATATACAGTAGTTTAGTTATTTTGAGATTTGCTAATGATTGCATTTGTGTTTGTAAAAAACTGTTTATATATATATATATATATATATATA
>NW_015746190.1:0-431 GCF_001515625.1 Sinocyclocheilus rhinocerous
TTTTTGTTTAAAACAAGAACAAATATCTCCCAATGGGGTCAGAAATAAATACTGTTTTTCCATTAAATGTTCTTGTTCGATTAAGTTAATAGCTTTGTTGATCAAGGGTGCATTAAATTGATCAAAAGTGACAGTAAAGACCAGTGTTGGGCAAAGTTCCATTTAAAAGTAAAGAATTACAAAATTGCTTTTCTCCCTAAAAAGTAACTAATTACGTTACTTGGTTACTTAGGGCTTGCTAGTTTGGTTTTAATAAAAAAGTTATATTTTTGGCAAAAGTAAAAGCCCTTTCATACCAAAAGTGAAATGAATGAGCCTCAGGCTGAAGAAAATGTAAATGATGCACTCACAAACTAAAAATAGGGCACAATATACTGTATAATAAGCTATTTTTCCATATTTATTTTTTTACCGGTGTTTTACCAGTATTT
>NW_015746191.1:0-431 GCF_001515625.1 Sinocyclocheilus rhinocerous
AGTCCATCAGTTAACATCTTGTGAAGTGAAAAGCTGTGTGTTCATAAGAAACAAATCCATTATTAGGGTGTTTTTAAATTCAAACGGAGTCTTCTATGCATAATATTGCTTTCTCCAGTGAAAAAGTCACCTCATCTGAATCAGGAGAAAAATATGCACAGATCAAGTTTGAAGTGAAAACAGTCCAAAACAGTTCTAAACGATACGTTGGTGGATTTTGGTGTGAGAGGAAAACATGGGATGAACTTTTTGATTGGAGGAAACATTATTATGTATTATGGACTAATATTTTGACTTTAAAGTTAGTATTTTGGTTTTTAAGTTAAAATGGATTTGCTTCTCACAAAGATGCAGTTTTTCACTACACAAGATGTTAATTGGAGTGTTGTGGGTTACTTGTGGATTCTTGTGATGTTTTTATCAGCTGTTTG
>NW_015746192.1:0-431 GCF_001515625.1 Sinocyclocheilus rhinocerous
CTGTATCAATGAGTCTGTGATCTTATCATCAGCTTTCAAGTGTTCAGACAAGTTTTATCAAAACACCATGTCATCAAGTCACGGTGCAGTTGTAATGCGTTTTATTATTATTGCTTTTATAAAAGCAATGTTTAACATAGTACCTTATGTCAATATATAGGCACTGTAGAAAAACATACTTTCTCAATCTAACGACACAATTTTTATATTATTTTACATTATTTTATTAGCAATTAAGCATTACATTTATCAAAAATACAAAAAAAGACATTTATAATAGTACAAAATATTTATAGTTCAAATAAATGCTGTTCATTTGAAATTCTATTCATCAAAGAAACTGGTAAACTGTTTTCAACATTGATAATAACAACAAAAATAGCAATAAATTAGCATACTAGAATGATTTCTGAAGGATCATGTGACACTGA
>NW_015746193.1:0-431 GCF_001515625.1 Sinocyclocheilus rhinocerous
TTATTATTATTATTATTATTATTAATAATAGTTAAAATTTCAAAGATTACGTTAGTAGAACTTTACACTTTTCATTTTGTTTGAAACAAAATTATTGAATAAACTACCTCACATCATATTAATACTAACCTTTATGGTTAAGTGTTAGTTAACATCAGTACAAGCTAACATGTGCTAATGTAACGAAAGAGACTATCACTATACACATGCATGTATAATTGAACATTATACAGTTAATATAGCCTTGAAAGTTTGCAGCACATCTTCGACCTAACAACAGGCTATACTCTTAAACTTTCAAAACCTCAGTACACCAGAAACCCCTGTAAATCCCAACATAACAGAATCTTAAACCTTAACACATCGCTCTCTATATAAATCTTGTGCAAAAACACACAAAATAACACTTCATTTCAACATTTATTCTCCTC
>NW_015746194.1:0-430 GCF_001515625.1 Sinocyclocheilus rhinocerous
AGTGATCATGTTTATAGACATATTAAGCTCAAATATAGTATTTTTACATCATCTTAATTTTAGATTACACAACAGTTCAAAAGTTTGGGACGGTATGATTTTTACAAATATTTTTGATGAAAAATGCTGCTCACCAAGGCTGCATTTATTTGATCAGAAATACAGGAAAAACAGTAAGCATTTTATTTTATTTTATTTTTGAACTCCAGTCTTCAGTGTCACATGATCCTTCAGAAATCATTCTTGTTGAATTATTATTGTTGAAATCAGTTGTGCTGATTAATATTTTTTGGAAATTGTGATACATTTTTTCTTGATACTTTGGTGAATAAAACGTTCAATAGAACAGCATTTAAGTGAATACAAATCTTTTGTAATTTGTAAATTGTCTTTACCTTCACTTTTCAGCAATTTAATGCATCCTTGTTGA
>NW_015746195.1:0-431 GCF_001515625.1 Sinocyclocheilus rhinocerous
ATGTTTCTCTTACAGCTACAATTTATTATGTGAAAAGAGCAAGATAGAGAAGTTAATGTATGTATGTTTTATTGGTTGCAATTTTGGTCAAATATTTCAGTACAATGACCATTTACCTACTGTATTTATAATACATGTAAAATTAAAAAGATTTTTTTTTTGTCCTCTTTATCAATTTATGTGGAAAGGAGCAATACAATATAGGCAGGATAATGAACAATCAGCCACTCATTATTGCAAAAGAAACCCCTTTGGGACAATTCTCATCTTTGTTCTGTGGTCCAGTTTGGGTTTATTTTTTGTGATAATGACTAACTGACTGTAAATTAAATATAAATAACTAAATAAATAAATACATATTTTTATATAAAAAAACTGACATACCATTGCCATGACATGATGATAATTATTATTTACACACACACACACAC
>NW_015746196.1:0-431 GCF_001515625.1 Sinocyclocheilus rhinocerous
TAATGAAAGAAGCTCTCCACACATAAGGGTTTGTTTGGGACGAGTTTGATTGTAGCACCATCTCCCGACATCAGGTACTGGGGCCAGTCCTCCAGTTTCTTCCCCGAACGCCGATCAAGCTTCTCCCTCAGCTCAGCAAAACGACAGGAAACATGAGTTGTGTGGCAATCTAGTACAGGGGAGTAGCCAACCTTGATTTTGCCTGGGTGATTCAGCATTATGATCTGTTGAAATACGCAAGAAAATCAGCTACCAGTTTGTCAGCCAGAGTTCAAACATTGGCAAAGCAAAGCTGCTGTACCTGAGCAATAAAACTGCTGACATCGGATGGTGGGTCCTGCTGTGCGTTACCTGCCACATCACCTCTCCGAAGGTTCTTTACAGATACATTTTTAATGTTGAAGCCCACATTGTGGCCAGGGAGGGCAGTC
>NW_015746197.1:0-431 GCF_001515625.1 Sinocyclocheilus rhinocerous
ATAGAATGTCTAAAGTGGACTATCGAAATAAAGTGTTACCGCATAATGTTGATCATCAATAAAAAATATTTTTCATGAGTACCAATGGGACCAATTTTTAGTGAACTTAAAATCATAAATATGAAGCTTTTACATATTTCATACAGAAATGAAACTCTTCAGTTAAAACTTTTCATATTATTATTTCTATTATCTGAGCTGAAAAGTCATTTTAAGGCTTTTAAAAAAATCTGTCAAGACCAAAATTGTATATAACTTTACACAGAGACGGAAAGCAAGTTATTTTTTTCACATCACATTAACACACTTATTGTTTATGTATTGTGGGTATACTATTGAAACTATTGAAATTTTCATGTATATGGATAGAGTTTTTGGTCACAATTTAATTCTCACTATTAACAAATCATTAACTACAACTTTTGCCTCAA
>NW_015746198.1:0-431 GCF_001515625.1 Sinocyclocheilus rhinocerous
TAAGTTATATTATAATATTTTATTAATAATATTAATTGTATTGATAGTAATATATTCCTTTATAAATTAGTTGGCTTCAATGTCACTGCTTTCTAAGACTCACAAAAGAGTCACTCTCACAATAACCGATGATGATGTATAGTTTCTCACTGAATCACTAAATTGGTCATAAATATGAAAAACACTGAGGTCTGAAAAATAAGTAACTATGAAGTTTTTTTTTTTAAATAGGTTGCATATTGTTTTGACAAGTTAATTAAATAAAGGCTTTATTGAAGTCTTTTTGATCAAAAGACAAGCCTCATCGATGGTAGAGCCTTTTTCATCACAATATTTATTCTCATCCACTCCCTACAATCTTCATTGGATCTTCTTGATGCTTTTCTCAGAAAAAAAAAAACTTCTTGATGTTTTTCTCAGAAAAAAAAAAC
>NW_015746199.1:0-431 GCF_001515625.1 Sinocyclocheilus rhinocerous
TAAGCAAAGTTCTTAACTGCATGGTTCACCGACTCGAGAGAGATGTATTTCTTTTCAATCATCTCTGAAAGGCAGAGACAGAGTTCAGCTGGCACAATGCCCTCCAGTAGGTCATGTAAAATATCTGGTGGGTAGCCAGTGACAGCATGAAAATGTTGCAAAGCATCAATAAGTGGACAGCTTCCTTTCACTCCATACAGCTTACTCAAAGAAGGATCCTGCTTTACCTCCTTAACATGCCTCTCATGAGTGTCTTTAGTGCGAGTTTCAAAGTTGCTGGAACCTACCTCTGTGTGCTGAACCTCAGTTCTTGTTCCCATGCAAAAACGGCAGAATCTCTCCGCAGTAAAACCCTCAAGGAATCCTGCCATAGAATGAGCACCAAGGTTATCAGCTGAAACATATAGGACAGTCCCTTTCACAGTTGCTCC
>NW_015746200.1:0-431 GCF_001515625.1 Sinocyclocheilus rhinocerous
TCAAGTGTTTCCCAAACAGGGTAGTATGTCCCACCTCTTCCAGCCGCGGGATATTTATAACCGAGTCTTGTGTTAACTCAGCTGCCATGCTTATCTCTCTCACTCTCTCTGTGTGTGTGTCCTGCCACTCTATTTCAGATTGTAGCTTCACCCTCTCAGAGACAGTGAGACTGTGTACCTTGCTTTTGGCCTCTTAGTTTTCCCCCGGAGTTTCACGCATACATTTCTCTCATTGGATATATTCTTCCACTCCATTGAGGAACCATCACAAGGTATGCCTGTTGGTTTTTCATATCGACTCCCAAATCTGTTCTTTTTGTAGATACTGTGATTTATGTATGGATCCCAGACCCTCACAGACACCCACGTCCCGTACGGCCGGGGTCTGGTGTTCTCCTTATGAGATTAAGGGACGTTGAGCCATTCGTCTA
>NW_015746201.1:0-431 GCF_001515625.1 Sinocyclocheilus rhinocerous
TATCAACAGACACCTTTACATTCCACTCGCCAGATAATAGCAAACTTCTGACTCGTCGTGGCATCCTCTCCACTGTTAACAGCTTGTATGACCCTTTAGGCTTTGCAGCGCCGGTCACGATCCATGGCAGATTCCTGTTGAGAGAGTTGTCAAAAGGAATAGATGACTGGGATAAACCCCTCCCCGAAGAGAGATGCAGAGAATGGGAAATGTGGAGAAATTCACTGCAAGACCTGGAAAGAATTCATGTTCATAGGACATACAGCCTGAAGTCACTCTCAAAAGCAAAATCTACAGAGCTGTGCATATTTTCAGATGCCTCTTTCAAGACTATTGGTGCAGTAGCATACCTCAAGACTACCCACGAAGAAGGGCAGATTAATGTAGGTTTCATTCTGGGTAAAGCTAAACTAACACCTCCAGATGAACCT
>NW_015746202.1:0-431 GCF_001515625.1 Sinocyclocheilus rhinocerous
ATTGACCCTTATGACTGGTTTTGTGCTCCAGGGTCACATATATCTCTGATATCTAGGAACTCAATTCCATTTATAGGAACATAAAAAAAGGACACACACAGCTTCACTAGTAATATTTTTTATTGAGATCAATGATTTCATATAGAATACTGCATATAATGTGGCGTATAATATCTACGGTTGGGTTCGGGCAGGATCTCTAGTAAACTACAGCAGAGTTTCTCATATATCTCAACACTCATATGGCCTGACATGCTTGGCGCACTGACTCCGTCATAAACAGAGAGACTGTCTAAGAGCTTTCCTTTCCCAGAGTGTGTCTGTCAAACAGATATTCGGCCATGCCGTTCTGAGGGGCGCCCATCCGCCGCAGGCTGCTCACCCAGTCCGCCAGCTCTTTAATGGACTTCACCTGCTCGTCCAGGTAATGC
>NW_015746203.1:0-431 GCF_001515625.1 Sinocyclocheilus rhinocerous
GAGATCATAGTGGCCACTTATAGAGAACTCAACAGTGAAATGAAAGAAAATTGGTCGAATAACAAGATTTTTGGAGAATTACAGACAAAACACAAAATGGATTTATGCTAAATTTAGCTCTTTAATGTACCAATTTAGTATTGACATCTAGTATCTATGTGATTCGAAATAATCACCTAATACACTAAACTCCAAGCTCAGAGAAGTAAAACAGACTTTCTTATAAACTCAGAACAGAAGACACTTTGTAGAAGTCCTCTGAGACTCACATGTGAGCGAAACCACAAAGGACCGAACAGAGAGGCACTCACCGAGTCAGCCACCGCCACGTGGGCAAAGCTCTCGAGCACCACTGGGCTCAGCTGGTCCAGTACATCTATCATGGGCCTTTCATCTTCCTGTGCAGAAAAAAACATAAATGATATGATGGA